>NC_135221.1:10217601-10460101 GCF_052324685.1 Brachyhypopomus gauderio | reverse complement strand
CAAGATGACGATCAGCAGACTGGGGATGTACATCTGAATGAGGTAGTAGCCCATCTGCCTCTCCAGATGGAACCGGGCCTCGATGCACGTGAACTTCCCTGAAACACACGCCATACAGATACAGTAGTTACTGTGAACAGGGAAAGGGAGTTTAGTCCTGCACGGAACACAATCCTGATATCATATGTTTGAATGAATGTTATAAACAAAAGCAATTTAATTAAAAATGACAAAAACAAAATTAGCTCATAAAAAAGCACGTTTTGCATATAATTGTTGTTATACAATGTAAAAACAACCTACAATACTCATAGGTAGACAATTTTGCTGTCTTTTTAAATTTTATTTTAATTTATTTTTTAGGTTTAAAAAGGTTTTTAGGTTTTTTAGGTTTTATTAAATTTTTATTTGTTTCATATTTTAAGAGGAAATTATGACATGTGGTACTGCACTACAATCACAGAAAAAAGGGTAAAGAATGAACTGATTTATGAATGAATACATTTTATTCTATAATTATAATAATTTCGTGTACACCAGCTATACTTCAATCAGCAAAAAAACCAAAACAAAACAAAATGAACAAAAAAGCACAAAGGAAAACAGTCCAGGACTGTGTGAGAAGCTCAATCTTGATTTGAGAACGAAGAAACCTTCTTCACTCTAGTATATTGGTGGACTGGTACTCTAAGAAGTGCAGGAAATACAATAGGTTTGCACTGAACGCACTATGGCGAGTTCCTGCTTGGTGACACCTGATACCACACCTAGTTAAAGGTTACCACTGAACCTCTTCTCCCCCGGTGTGTTTAATGGACAGTAAGCATGTTTGTGCTAGAAAGGCCATTTCACCATGCACCCTGCTTCCACGGCTTAGGCAAGCGAAGTGGAATTGATGATCCTCTAGAGTGGTAATGGAGCCGACTACAAAAATCACAAGCCAGCAGCGTATTAAGGTCTTTTGGTGTTCTTCAGTAATACTGCGCATTTCACATACTCTTATAACAGCGTTCTGAGCGGACAGTGTTTCCGGAGGGTTTGTGTGAAGACCACATAAGGTTAAAGTCAGTGCTCGCACAACACAGTAGACAGGCAAACCAGGTGTGGAAAAAAATATATGCTTCAGATAATCATCTTTGTAGTCTATACAATTATGCAAATACAAACTGATAATACAGCACTACGATGCACTGACACAATAATTAAAGCTGCACCTTGGGTCTGGCTTCTATACGGGGACCCAGTGGAGAGTGGGGGATTAGGAATAAAGAAACACTAAACAGATGCCAGAGCTCAGGCTTAGCAAACAGAGAGCGGTTAAGAATCAAGGGAATAACCACGTGTGAACACTGGACCAGCGCCAGACCCGGAGAAGGGTTGAGGCTCTGGAGACGCTCTGTCTTGAAGAACGTGTTTATGATGGAGAAAAGAATCAGAACTGGGATTCAGGAGCGGTGGGTGGGTTTGGAGTCGGAGTGCTCGCCAATGGTCCAGCAGCAGCAAAACTGGAGAGGAGGTAAACGGGGGGCCAGGGACACGTACACCACACACTGCAGGGATACGCTCTTCACTTGTGTAGCAGCAACACCAGAGATAGAGGGATAGACGCAGACAGCAAGAGGAAGGGGAACAGAAGAAAGAAAGTGTTGAGAGAGGAAGAGAGAGGTGAAGGAAGAGAGAGGTGATCTCAGAGCTCAGATCTCAGAGCACAGTCAGACACTGTCTACTTTGTTTGGCTTACCCTAACCCGTTTCATCATGCTGGAGTCTCAGCTCACAGTGAGCCAGAAAGCGTGGCCGGCATCAGCTCACCGCAGACAGACGAGCAGACAGCACACACACCGTGACAGCTAGCTCTATCACTCGAGCAGAATCAAACTGCTCTGAATCAGAGGAATGGAAGAATGCTCCCGAAATGGTATTTGAATGGATAGACCGAAATATGGATTTGGACATTCAATTTATTTGATGTGGTGATGTGAAATAAACTGCAGACTTTTTTATAGCCGAACTGTGGCTTTGGCAACTGATATAGCCATGCATGACTGCATTTTACACATAGTAGAACACAGAGATGAGCCAGGTGACCTTCACTGTTGCACACAGTCTACACCTCTTAAGTAGGGTTCTTGAGGAAACGCCAATAGAGCCATACTTCCCGCGTCCCTTCTGCTTTGGCCTATTCTATTTTAGATGCCAACTAGACTGGCCTTCAGCCCTTTTCCCTTCAATTTATGTGGTAGGTAACAAATCCCGACTGGCGAGGATGACCCAACAGATGGTTTTCAACACAAATAAAAGATCACGAAGGTGAAACAGAGCACGGCCATTATGCTTTTTCTGTAGCCAGAGGCCATCGTCTGTTTTCAGCTCTCCTGGTAGGAAAAGTCTGTGTCTATGTGGGTGTGTATTGTCCATCTGTGGGTAAAGGTATAGAGGTTGAGCGCCAGTGTCTCTGTGGTCATGTTTTGAGCACTTGCAGGGATGAAAAGTCTCCATTATGACCGTAAAACTGCAAAATGTTGCCATAATAGACTATTTTCAAAAATATATTGAATATGGAAAATAGTAAAAAAAAAAAAAAAAAAAAAAAAGAAATAAGAAAAAGAAGCAATTGAATGCTAAAGTGAAAGTTTGAGTTAGATTTAGGCACTGTCAATTGCATTATTTAGCTACAATATCCCAGGAATATAGTAAGACAAGTCTGCTTGTATATGTGTGCACTACAGAAATAACTTTGGGGTCCATACACGACGGTGTCTCCCAGCCTGAGCAGGTGTTTGGGGGGACCTAACCTGTGTTATAGTGCTTGGTGCAGTAGCGCAGGTCCTTCTCCTCCTTCAGGATAAACTGTGGTAGCGTCAGTCCGTCAGCCACCTGCACGGCTCCTTTCTCGTCCCACTCGAATATGAGATCATTCATCGTGTATCCAACTGTTGCAAAAGCAAAACAAACTGTGGGTTTAGAATAATAAAAGGAAATCGTATTATGGGGTGACCAAGATGCACGAAACAGGGAACAAGCATCGCATTACTGGTCACACTAAGCAAGCTGTGACACCGGTTTCTCATGCTAAGCATTGAGCTGCTCGAATCTCCTGCACCTCTGAGAACAATAACTAAATAAAAGTCTATAAGTGCAAAAGAAAGGAGCTCACATCATCTCCCCACTGACTACCGGGTCTACTTGAAGTTGCAATTAAATCACATTGCTCCCCATCTCCTCCTGTGTGCCAGTGAAATATCTATCTCGGAAACAGTGAATAAATCCTGGCTGGGCCGTCGTACGGACAGGGCATACTTACAGCTCTCCAGCTGCATTATACAGGTCTGCACATCCATAGGGAAATTCTTCAGGTCCATGGGGCAGGCTAGAACCAGCGTTATTCTGATAACAATGAGACCAAGCATTACAGGTCAACACCAGACTCCAAGAGCTATTTCTTCCACTTTTTTGCTTCTTTCAGAGGCCTGGAGAGAGCTACAGTCAAACGTATTGAATTAAGCCAACATCATAAACATGAGGAATTCAACAGGTTACTTGTCATTCAAATGTCCTGGTCAGATAAATTGTATTTTCATTGTCATCATGATATAAATATGAGCAATAAACACATCATAAAAGACGTGACGAATAGCAAAAATTCAAATGCGTGACCTCTCAGATGAAGTATTCAAACCATTTGGCCAATCATAAGTCCCAGCTAGTCAATAACCACCACAAATTATCCATATTTGTTTCAGTTGGTGGCACCTGTGAGGTTAGCTAGCTATTTAGCATGATGGCCGAGGTATGGGGTAAGACTTTCTTATACGGTGGTTTTGTGTGTGAAGTTTGTGTTTCAACCACTATGTCCCGTTCAGGTGGTGTGTGTTGACTCATTTGCCACGCTACCTGTAGGTTATTATGTACTGCTTTTGTTTCTTTTCTTCTTGTTAGAGCATTTTTACAATCGTATTTGTTCTTTTAGTTGGAGACTCATGTTTGCCTTCTCCTGCGTGTTCTATGCACATAACTGAGTTTAGAATAAAATATTTTAAAGGTAGCAGAAGGATTAAAACATTTGTTATAGTCCAATTATGTTATTTTAACGAATGCTCTTTTAATTGGTTAGGTATTCATGTGCATATCGAACTGAACAATGATTTGCCGCATCACACGTTTTCTTCATTTCACGTAGGCCAATCATACACTTAGTCATTTTCCAGAAATTGATCCAGGATCCAGTTCCAGAAATTGTCCAAAGCAACGCTTCACAGTGCTACTCTGGGCTATGATAGCATCACTACCACAGGATAATGGTTATTTACTACCAGTGATTTTCAATCAAAGTGTGCACCATGCCTTGGGTAATTTAGAGGAAGCTCTCAAAGTGAACTGAAGGGTTCTTTTGTCGGTGTCAGGTCAGAAGATGATAAAGCTCTAGATCATCAGAGTTCAGTTAAACAGTATTCTACAGGACAGATAAGATCTAAAATCAATTTAGAGACTGGAATTGCCTATTTTTGTTGGTTTTGAAGAAGCATTACCTTTTTCAACCTGGGCCTTATCGTTAAAAAGTAAAACATGATAGAAAAATCCTTTGTAGTTCAGAATACATATCTTAAATACACATGCACAATTTCTGTCGTGTAATATAAAGATACATAATATATAGGCCATCACCTTATGCTGTATAATACGTTGCCATTTTTGGAAATCCTCAACAGCTTGTTGTCAGTGGTAACCTCGTGGAAATTAGCTCCCTTTTCATTGGCGAAGAACAGATCGGGCTTCCAAATGGAGTCCAACATGGAGGGGTCGAGGTCGAGGGAGTCGTCGGGGTACTCGCTGTAGGCCAGACGCGGGTCGTTCCACTGCTGCCTCAGGAAAATGTTCACTCTGTAATCCTGTGACACAGAAGCGCAGCGGAAGCCACTGAGCAGGGAGGGGAAAGAGGGCCACGAGGTCTCCTCCAGGGACGAGCTGCTCCCAGCGCTACCAGCCTAGAGAGGTTTACTAGAGCAACCACGCATGAGCAGGTCAGGCCGGCTATTTACAGATTTTGTCTGATGGCTGTTATTTGCCGTTATCCAGTTTGACTGGCACGGTGGATGCGCTGTAAACACTCAGTGAAATCAGCGCCAGTTCATCCGAACATGATTTACAACAGCAGCATGGCAATTATATAATTTCATGAAGATCATTAATCTGTCTAGTCAGTAATGTAGCCTAGCTTGGGAGAATCTTAGTGTGAAAGGAAATATACCAAGTAACCTTTGCAATACGATCAGTCACAATATTTCAGGGCCGTTTTTCCTAATGAGCACCCAGTCTACTGAATTTCAGAATATTCTGACCGAGGAGAATCACCTGTTTCAGGTTATTAGACTTGCATCTCTCAAAGAATCACTACAGCTCGGTTTGAGTAACAGTTATTGATTTTACTGTGTCTGTATTTTCCCTTTATAATAAATGACCCATGTCCACTGTAAAATCACAATCAGCTTCTTTATAATAAACAACTCACGACTGTAAAATAGCACAGCCGTCCAGTTCTGCACATAACACTACAGCTTCAGGTGATTTATCAGTTACTTCGGTTGCCTGTAGTTTACAAACTACAATACAAGTATTGTTTTAACAACGTGCCACTCCGCTTCCCTGCTGGACTATCCTGCTTCTGGAACACGTTAAAGTATCATGTGTTTTGTAGTAAATTATGAATGGCTCTCTGTAGTCAACCATAGTTTTCCGACATCAATTACTATAGCCAATCTCTGAGCAGAAAACATAACGCCAGAAGCAAAGTTCTACTTCAAAGGCATATTTTCCAACAGAATGAGCTAGCAATCAAGCAGTCGCGAGTACACATTCATCAGCACAAACACAAGGTGGAGAAAAAGACTTAATATGTCCCTCTATTAGTTCTCCAGGCCAAAGCGACTGATTTATGACAACAGCATCACATAATGCGATTCAAGCCCAAGGCCAGACCGTTTCCTGACTGTGACATATTAGGAAAACTTTGCTTGTTTGCACGACTCTGTCACAACTAACTCAACTGCACTAACAAATGGCACTTTTTTGGATTTATAGGCTCGCTCACTAACCTCCTTGGCAAAATGAAGAGGCGGTGAGCTAATTAAACAGCCCCTCGCCGCTCCCCAGGGGGGCTGCTCCTTCCAAACCCTCGCAAAAGCGTAAACAATTAGGAGAGCGCCAGCGCAGGACAGAGTGCTGCTGGTCCCAGTAGCGGCCGGAGCCGCTCCGATCGTTACCGCATGAAACATTGTTCTCAACAGCCCCATGAGCGCTAACGATTTATCGACGCTTTCTCGTTCCGAGCGCCGCGAACGCAGTGGATCAATCCACGGACTGTGGAGGAGAGAGGGGAGTGGAAACGTTTGAGCGTTTTGTTCTGCACGACACGCTCGCAGCTACTCGCAGCAGGTTCCTCGCAGGTTCCTGCGAGCTGCAGGCCTCGGCGCGGGCGTCGCTCGCGCTCCCCGCAGGATCGCGAGCGGGCTGTGAAGTGCTCTTGAAAGAGCGCGAACGGTTTCTCAGCAGGCGCCTCTCGGCTCCTTCCCACGGTGCCCTTAAGTATCAAGGTGTTTTGCGTGTATAGGCGACTGTGGTGCGACAACGTGGCAGTCGAAACTGTCAAGACTACGCGTGAATCAAAACGCGCTCGAGGAAACGGAGTCAGCGCGCGCGAGCGCGTTTAATCGAGCGTTCAATAGTCCTGCAATGTGGCACGACCCGTTAGGCAAAGCCATTCAAACTGACTTCATTACGTACTTACCGCAGAACTGAATCAAAATGTAGTAGTTGTTCATTTCTTTTAAATATAATATTTTGTAAGCGACCTAGAATGTGTTGGGTTGAAGTCAAGTAAAAGTTAGGCTCACCATAGTTGTTTCAGCAATGGATCCAAAACTGTTAATAAAGATGTTGCATGTTACGTTCACAGGTGGACCTGTGGAAATGCAAAGGAACACACTGGTTAAGAGAGATGTAACAACAGTCAGGGGGGATCATATGATAACATGGTAACTCCATATCTTTCAAAAAACTCTAACATTTTAATAGTAAAGGGCTATAGTTGTACTTACCTGCTTATTGTTTCATATGATTAAGACAAGCAAAAGTTATGTTCTTGAGACCATTTACATAAAGGATATATTATTACAAAAATAGTTATCATTATCCCAGCCATGGCATTTTATCCTAAAAATTATAATTCATAAGGTGACATTGGTTGTTTTTCTGGAAAAAAAACCCCAAAACCCCACAATTTGTTGTCAGATGAGGTAAGATGCTTTGTTAACAGATGAGCTAAAATAAATTCCTCTCAGAGGACGGCCTCAAGGTTAGAAGAATGAATACAATGTTAAGGTGACCCTCCTCAGTGGGCTAGAATACCTGCTGGTACAAGCAATAATAAGATTAGACCATGGCAAAACCAGGCTCTCAGTGAAACCTGAAAGGACGATCATGTAAATAAGCATGCCATTATTCTTTACCTAACTCATAAGATCTATGCCTATTATGCATATCATTCCTGCTTTCCTGCTTGGGAACATGAATAAATAAAGGAGACGAAAGTGCCTGCGTTAAAAGAGAACCGCTGCAGAATTAAACACAACGAAGCCGTCACCTCTGTACTGGGGACGGAGAGGGGGCGTTCGAATGGTTCTGCTCATAAACACTCTGTTTCCAGGCAGAACTGCTGAACAGCCTGCTGTGAATACAAGTCTCCATTTCTGCCCGCTATCTTAACATTTCTAACATCTTAGGATTTTAATATATAGATCCTTAGAGGGGAACATATGTCGGCTTGCAAGGGCTTTCAAGCTGTGAATTTTCTTTGAAATACAAAAAGGTACGTTCTAGAATGCACCTTGGTATATAGCCTCCATGACATAAACACTGAATGAGACATTTTTATGCTACATTTTCTAGAAAGCATAGGTCATTTGCAAAGGACACATCAGTGTGTTTTAAGGGTTTGTTTGCTAGTGTTCCTTCTCCAGTCAGTAGTACTCTGCTTAGTATAATTTGTCTGTTCTTGACATTCCTTGCTGCGCATGAAGCAGAGCTGGGTAGTAGTTCATTGGTCGGTTCCTCCATCAAGGAGAGTGGAGGGGCAGTAGAGACGGCGCTCATTAACCATCAGGCCAGGGTGACTCATCGCCCGGGATGATTTACCACGCTTTTGCTAAATGATCCGGTCCCTGCAAAACAAAAGTCTCGAACACAATACACCCGGGAGAGGACGCGGCAGCCAGCAGGAGAAAGAAATCCCCCTCGCTTTTTTCCACTCAATAGGTCTGCTGAGCAAATCGAGTCCTCGTTTTGGTGACGTACCTCTGCGTATTCCGTGCAGAAACGACGGTCGTTCGATAGTTAAGAGGCATCACACGTTTCACTGCGCTCCTGCTTATTGTGTGATCATAAACACGACACGCCCACCCAGACAGCGACGCTGTGTCCCCCTGGAGCAGAGCTGATCAGAGCCACCTCACAGGTTCAGAAGTGTTGCTACAGGCCAGGAGCAAACCAAGGCGAATCTGCTTGCAGAAATTCACTACTGGGGTTATTTAATCGACAACATCACTTTTCTGCCTCCCCTTGAGTGGATTTAATTGACCCAGGTTGGTCAATTACACCACTTCCCACCAGATGCAAATACATAAGAGGTCGCTGGGTCTGGAGACCTGTCACTGTTTTATGAATTCACACTCACCCATAGTTTCTATGTCCAGATCCACACGATCAACATAATGTCAGTCACTGCATGGCTCTGCTATCAGGTAGTAAAACGTTCAGAATGATATCTATCTGGCACCTGTATGTCCCCTTTAAAGTGAGTAGTTCTAGAGAAGACTCAAGCACAAGCAGGCCACTGTGGAGGAAGTAGATTTATTACAATCAACAGGCACTCAAGATGCCTTTCCGATAAGCGAAGTGCCATTGATGAAAATGTGCCATAAAGATCTTAAGAAATCTTAATGATATTGCTTATGTCAAACGTCCAGCTGCTCTCAGCAGAAACACGTTGACCATGATGCAATAAATATTCGTATCGGAAAGGCTGTACCTATAAGGTAATAGCAATGCATCGTTGCTTTTTACTAAAGTAATATGCAAGATTCAGAGAAGATATGCAGAGAAACACAGTTCATTTTGTGCTCTGTGAAGAAGAGGGGGGAACAGAGTGCTCTCGGTCCCATGCTGCAGAAGCCCTGCTGTGGTACGTCAGCACTGGGGGAAAACTCCAGGGGTATTTACCGCTCCTTTTGCATAAGTGCACTATCTGTGCACTTCTTCTGACATGCTGTGCCTTTCAGTGTGGGACTCAGCATAGCAGCTATCACACAGTAGAGACCAACATCAGAGACATGCTCCCATTTGATCTGACCAAGTGAAACAGTCCACAGTGAAGTTGCAAAGCCTCATTCTGCATGTATGCAAGCAAATAAATACACAGGGAAAACTGTCCATCACTTCAGTAAGCAGAATTCACAGAGCCATTTTCTGCAGGTTCCTACACTGTCATGATGAATAGCTTTACAAGTCTAATGAACACCGAAAGAACGCGTGTCTGTGCATGAAATACGTCTAAGGCGAGACTCAAATAGCTTCTCTTAGACAGCTCTAAATACAATCAGATGTAGAGACGTTCTATTGCATTCAAAGAGTTTTAGCCATCACGAATGGAAATCTAAGTCCTTTAACTGCCTCCGTGTGTTATTCTGCTCAATTTAAGGTCGCCCACCTGAACCACAACGTCATCCGAGAAAGGAGATAGACTCCAAAGCAAGCCAAGCATCCATCACTGTGGGGTTTTTTTGCAGCAAGAGGCGACGTTCACCATTAGAAAGATTGTATTAAAATTCAGAAGGGCTGGGCAGTGGTGGACAAGCCGGGCCAGTGGGACCTCGCGGTGACAGCCAGCCGCAGAGAGAGAGACAGAGAGAGAGAGAGGGAGAGAGAGAGAGAAGGAGAGAGAGAGTGAGAGAAGGAGACAGAGAGAGAAGGAGAGAGCGGTCTAGCTCACAATGTCACATGCCCACAAGCAATGACAGGTTGCTAAATTACCAGAGTCCCTTCCTGGCCCTAAGGCTAGCACTGACTGACGGGGGGACATGGCAGCCTTGGAGGAGGGTGTGTGGAGAGGGACATAAATCAATGGGTGTGTGGGGGTGTGGAGGGTGGGGGTGGGGGCTGTGATAGGGAAGGAGTCCACTGCGGAATGATTATACTGGATTACCAGGCCCTTTTTCTGCCCCCTCCCAGGTAAGATAAGGAATAGCAACAACTTCACAGAGGTGTTTATTTCAGCTACATATTCATGGTTTCAATTATCTGTGGAAGTAAACAGATTGCAACGGTACATTTGCATATTTCCTGCAAAGTAAACAAACTGTGTTGTGTGTTACTGAAAGGTGTAAAATAACCAGATAAAAAAATTAATGTAACGTAATTACTACAAACCAGATGGTTCTTCCATATTTAAGATCAGTGTTGAACTCTCTCCTATACGTTCATTCTAAATGGCATTTGTGATGGAACTGAATGTATAAAATTCTCCCAGAAATACCTTTTTTTTTCAAGATGTCTAAAGCGATATCTCAGTTTGAGAGAAGTATAAATTTCAATGTGCCTTAAATGGTAACATTTAGAAGGGTACATCACATTCTTTGGGTCTAGGATGAAACTCTTGATACATGCCCTGTCTGGACAACTGGCTGTCAGCTCTGTCCTAGAGTAGTAGCATTTCACACGGGTGTGTTAATGTAGACTACAGTCTGATCTTGGAGCACTATGTGCAGTTCTTGATGCATCCGTTTCAAAATGTAAGCCCCCTGAATGGATTCTTGGTTTTTTTTTTTTGTTATGTGATGCACCATTCCATCACAGGAGTGATTCTGAAGGAAACTTGAAGCTTTTGTGAGACCTGGGGTAGCAGTGCAGTGTTTTCCTCTATAGCCAGAAGCCGGTTGTGGTTTTAGTGCCTTCATGATGTACACCAAAGAAACAGGCCAAATGTAAGAGACTGTTGCTACTCTCAGAGCACCTTGCTTCTCTAAAGAACTTCTGGAACTACTACCCCCTAAGACTGAAAAACCTAAATAGCCCCAAATTAATGCTTGGAACAACTGCTGTGACTTTAAGAAGTTTTGCTTCCCCTAATGTGTCACTATTATAAGACTCATGTATCGTTTATCCTAATTATCAACTGATGAGGTGCATTACAAACAAAATGAAAATGCTGTCATCCGTTTAGGCTGCTGACACTGACAACGTCTGCAGCTGCTGGCAGTAACATATACTGCCCTTTTTTTCAAGATTAACAAAGCTTCAATGCATCAATGGTTATTGCTTCATTTATTAGATAATCAATTAAAAGGCAATTGCATACATGCTAGTGGTCAAATACCTAGAAATTGTCATCTAAGTGTATATATTGTATATGACCTGTCGATTCTGAGCAAGACCTGGAGATTAGAAATTCAGTACCTGATAGAGTAATGTTACTGCATCTACTATAGACTACTGCATCACTATAGACTATATGTTTAGAGAGACCCAAGAGAGAATAAAAAAATACAAAAGTACTGAAATTGTATTGACTGTGGTTTTTAAACCATTGGGAAAATGTTTATGTGTACTTACCAGTTTTAATCTAATTAAAAGCTGTGATATCCAACCCAAACATTACTCCAGATCTGTGTTAACTAAGCCAAACATTACTCCAGATCTGTGTTAACTAAGCCAAACATTACCCCAGATCTGTGTTATCCAACCCAAACATTACTCCAGATCTGTTATCCAACCCGAACATTACTCCAGATCTGTGTTATCCAACCAAAACATTACTCCAGATCTGTGTTATCCAACCAAAACATTACTCCAGATCTGTACCCAAACATTACCCCAGATTTGTTATCCAACCCGAACATTACTCCAGATGTGTGTGTATAACATGCTGAGCTGTTCTCACCCCAGGTAAATACTTATAGGCTCTAATAATGTTTCAGTGCCAGTTCTGAGCTGACAGCACCTACATTACAGAGATTCTTTATTTTCCACATGCAGCTCCAACACACATCACAGGCAACTCTTTCTGTCAAAATGTTTTGGGCTGAAGATTTGATTTAATTGTATTCATAACTAGTGTATCTTAGCACAATTACATCAATGCATTGCTCACATCTCTAGCAGAACTCATTCATGTGTGGAAACTCATTTTGCTCTGGTATTGGTTCTAGACCATCTGAAATGGGGGGGGGGGGGTGTCTGGGGCCTGTGGTTATATTAGAGGTGCTGTGTTCACAAAAGTGAGAAAACTCACTCCTCATTTAGGTAGTCCTAAAGGTGGCTGTTGTCACAGGGGCACTTGTTATTTATAAAACCAAGCCAGCTAGCTAAAATACAACAACAAGATCTGTAGGGAACTTCCAGAGTGACATCCAAAACGCTTTATCCACAGGAATGCCAGGTTTTATAGCAGATCAGTTCCTCAGACCAGCCTACAGTGGATATTTTATGAACTGTAGTTCATAAAATCAGGCTGAAAAGTGGAGTAATTAGAACTATGCATCTTAAACTAAACCACACTTGGTAATTAACAGTAACAATTGAGAACAGGTCAATCTGATGCCAGACGTCACCTGGGTAATGCTTAGGTGACAGGTGATTTTTTTTTTCAGGTGATATTTTCATCTCTTACTCAAGACATACACACAAAAAAACCATTGACATTGACAGATAAAGTGAAATGCCTGGATCAACATTATTAGTCGCAGGCGTTCTTATTAAAATGCTGACTGTAGGTAAGTGGTTTAAATTGCTCTCTTAATTACAGTCAGTCTCTCAGAAGAACGGGATGGAGAGAGTGGTCTACAAACACACATACAAACATCTACAGGTACTATTAGAAGCCATTTAACCCAAGAAAGTGCACATTGCTAGCTGCTGCCTTACATATGTTAATGGGATACTGCTCCAGGTGCATTAATCACTAAGCTTGGTTATTCCTGGATGAATAAAAAGGAAGTACCTTTCTTGTGAGTACCATCCGATTTGGAGCCTTGTGGGTCTAATGAAAAAAAGATCAAGATTAAACACATAATACTCTAACAGCAATAATGTTATGTCGTTATCTTCTCCTCGGAAACAAACAAAAAAACAAACAAACACAAAGGAAACCATAAGAAGCATTGCTCTAGTTTATAGCTAGCTTATTCGCCAACACTTTGGGCTATGATGTGTATGGCAGGGGAAGGCTGGGGTGAACATACTAAAGGCAAGAGCAGGTTGGAAGGATGCACTTATCTGTCCAGAGGGTCCACGGGCAGGATAGGAGATGATGCATTGAAATGAAAGGGGGCAGGGGTGGGCCGGGGTGCAACGCACATCTCATTACAGGAGGCAAAGATGGCTTAGCAAAATGCACTAAAAGATGCAATGTGCTACTGAGAAGGGAAAATGCAAAGACTACATGTCAAACTGGCTTCACTTCATTTCAGAGGGTTTTTTTTTCCTTCTTTCATTTTTCTTCTCTGGTAAATTGAAATGCAATTTCCGTAATCCCTTCCTTAAGGCTCCTTTACTGCCCACCGATAGTATCTGCTCCAGCCAGATTGCAGGGCCGTGCCATTCAAAGGAATGGCAGCATACTCTGAGATCCAAAAAGCATTGAGAGTGAATCCCCTGTACATCCCAAAGGCTTGCTGCACTTCATCAGAATGTGTTGCCTGTAAATCGCAGCACTTTCCCTTACTTATTTTAAAGTGGACACCAATACAGACTGCAGGGCATTGTTTGCCATCTAGTCAGGAAGATGAATATCTTGAAAAAAAATAAAAATTGCCTTTACTGTGAGATTGCTCTATGATTGTGTGACATGATTGTATTTTTTTATTATTAAGAATCACTAATTACTGTGGAATACACAGATCACACAAATGTTTAAGAAACAATATTTACGTTGAAAATATTTATTTTCCTAACTGCCAAGTATAAGAGTGTATGTCAGCTATTATAATAACATATGGTGAGTATCCTTTTCAGACACATATTCATAGGCACTGGGTTTGTTTTTTTTGCTCCAAAAGGTATCATGCATCTGCAAGGCAAAGCAATCATTATCTGCCTGGTGAGGAATGCAAATGTGCCTGGATGAAAGATTCTTGTTGACTGCAATAATCCATCTGTGTTACTTGCAAGGGAACTCACTTGTAAAATGAACTCCAATTACTTGGCATAAACATGAAGTGCTGCAGACAGGTATCTTAAGCTCTGTAATGGGAAGCATTTTTCCTGCTATCATACCTCATGACCACCAGAGTCCCCAGAGGCCGCCTAACCCTGTACATCCAAAGAGGCTTATCCTTTGACAGGAGGATCTATACGAACTATTTAAGCCTCTGTACCTCTGACCCTGCTTTGAGTGTGCTTTGTTAAAGCTGCATATTAAATAACAGGCAATTATTAAACATAAATCTCCTCGCCTATGTCAATCGGAAGAAGTACAGACAGTACCTGGCTGCCCAATGAACAATACTGCAAAATTCTGGCATTTACAGTATTGATACTGCAGTAGACTGCAATATACAATCTGCCCCTAACAACTCGTGATTAATTTGATTGTGTGCTGCAAGTATCCTGAGTAATCTCAGACAGATGAGTATTTTGTGCCTGTGTTGATGAACAGCATTCACAAAACAAAAACATAATTTAGGTAAAAATAATGCAGGTTAATCTTTAATCATGAAACTCCAATGGTTCTTTGTTTCAACATACCACAATATATTTTGTATATCACAACTGCAGTATGATGCTGTTCTATAACAGCATAGTTTGGACCATGTCACACATCGCTCTTAAAGCATCATTTCTATTTCTATAGAATTTTGTTCATGTTGAAATCGTTAATCAAGTGTAATTTTTAAATTATTTTAATTTTCAAATATGGCAGTATTTATACCCTAAGTGAATGATCTTTATCATTAAACCCTGAAATAGAAACAGTACTCAGTACTGACAGAAAATTTGGATAATACTATTGCCAAAAAGGAGTGATTTTATTTATATATAAAAATCTCATTTTAAAACATTTTCTAATGATGACATTATTTTGCAAGCAAGACAAGGATAAACACATCCTTAAAAAACTTCATACAACTCTAAAAGTAAACCCAATTAAAACTATATACATAATATAACAATATATGTGTCTAACAGATTCACTTCCATTTAAGATTCTTATATACCCTTTTGAATTAACTGGATTTCAACATGATTGGTTATTAAAATGTGATTTGGTCTTCTTCTAGGTTTTAATAATAAATAACGAGAATTTCAGATTTTACAAACAACACAACATTTAACTATATATTTATTGAATGACATGGTTTAATCTATCAAGGTCTTTGATGGAAAAAAGGACCTTCTAGAACAAAAGAAACAGGAGGAAAGTGGTTGAAACCAATAAGACATAAACATTTGTAAAACCTGACCTCCATGAGCTCACGGTGACGTGGAAAAAACAACGCCCGTCACAACAGTAATCTGTCTAGGGCAGAGTTTCCTATAAAGGCTTGTGCGTGTGCATGTTCCTGCAGTAGAACCCTCAAAGAATAAACATCCTTTGGATGAAAGTTCTCCAAAAGTCACTGTTGCCCATGTGAAGTCTGCTAAAGGCGATGTATAAACCCCACATCATTACGGAAGCAATGTTCTGTGGCCAGATGAGACCAATGCTGAACCTTGTGGTAAGTGTAAACATCATTATATTTGGAAAGATTTCAAATAAAGAGAAAAATCAAAACCTAATTCTGTATTAAGGTTTGCCGCCTCACGATCAGGATTCTTATAACCAGTGAGGGACCAACGAATTCCAGACTGTAACAAGAAATGCAGCAGAATGTTCTATAGTGTTGTTTATTTGAGATTCAAAACAGGCAGGGCCATGCGGCATAATAAAAACACAGGTATAAATCAGCCACAGGACTTTTAGAACAGCCAGGTCCTGAGTGCAGTCCTACTGAAGTCCTGCCACGTGATCTGATGCAAACCTTTCAAGCACCTTTCAATTCCAGTATTAAACATACACTGAAATATTTTGTGTAGTGGAACATGGAGTTGCCATTTTTAATGGTCACATGCTTTTTCCATCAATTATCTTGATTTTTAACCATTTGTTTAATAAAAATTGAACACTTTTTGGTAATGGTAAATATTGTAAATAAGAGGTCATCTTGATTTAACATTATTTTCAAATATTGAGGAATTTTAAATGCCATACATCCATGCAGAAATCCAGGTAATTCTGCAGGGTTCATAAACATTTGTCTCATGAATGTTTATATGTATACTGAGAAATGAATCAAACATTGACAGATATGTTGGGATATTTCCATGGTAAGTTGTAATTTGGCACCCTTCAGTAAGCACAGCTAAATTGCAGTTTGTACACTTGAGAAGTATCCGTTATCAAATGAAATTTCCATGGTAGATGGTGTCTGCAGTCCTGAGGGACTTGAAGCAATCTGAATGAGGCGAGTTAAAATGTGTATAAAATGTTAAAATCAAATCTCTGCTACTCCTGGATGGCTGTTTTATAAAGCTGTGTATTCCATAGCCTGGTGTGCTTTTGCAGTGGTATGGCTGTTTTATGAAGCTGTGTATTCCACAGCCTGGTGTGCTTTTGCAGTGGTATGGCTGTTTTATGAAGCTGTGTATTCCACAGCCTGGTGTGCTTTTGCAGGTGTGCTCTGCCTTTGCCTAACCAGAGCATTTCTGCTCCTACCATGTGACAGCCAGTGCCACACTGGGACTACAGTTCAATGCATTTCCTAATACTGTGTGAGATATGTGGGCAAGATTGCATTATTTAGCAGGAGAGATTCCAACACAGCATCACAGCACCTCTTAGGAAGGTTCCCTTTCTTCTTTTCAGACTACTGCAGCCCAAGAGTCGCTTTCAGCATTCTTACAAGCCACATGACACATCTGCCCAGTGAGCACTGTCCCACAGTGTAAAACTACACAGTAGACAGAATTTTATGTGCACTCAGTATATTTCCTAACCTAGCAAGAAAAAAATAGGTTGACTATCGACAGTTGTATGTGGATACTGCACACTCATTAAAAATCCCCCTCAATCCAATTAAAAGCCTATTAGCAATTGCGGACAGCACCAAAAATACAATATCAAGCTTCACCAGTGAATTGTATATCATCTCTACCAGGTAAGACATGAATGAGAAGGAAATGTCGAGAGGTAACGCAGACATCCAGAACATCCAGTAAACAAAACAAAGCAATCAGTAAATATACCGCAGCAGACTGTATATTTACAAATGTAAATATATATTTACAAATGTAACCTGTCTTAAGGGACCAATTCAGAAGCAGAGTGACAGTCATTATAAAGCGTTACACTGATCATCACTGTAATGGATCACGGCAGCTTGGTTGAAAATCTGGAAGGGGACGGGGGCAGCCGGGTCAGGAGAGGACGGCCGGGGCGAAAGCAGCCCATGGTAGTGATATCTGGCTGGGATGTGCTAATATCTGTCGACCCCGTGGCTCCCCACAGCGACTGACGTGGAGGGACAAGGTTAATGGGGAGAGCGGAGCCACAGCTGCAGCTCTGAAGCGTCGGTTGGAGATTACTCCCCACCCCTCCGCCGCCTTGCAGGCTGTCTCGGTTGGAGATTACTCCCCACCCCTCCGCCGCCTTGCAGGCTGTCTCGGTTGGAGATTACTCCCCACCCCTCCGCCGCCTTGCAGGCTGTCTCGGTTGGAGATTACTCCCCACCCCTCCGCCGCCTTGCAGGCTGTCTCGGTTGGAGATTACTCCCCGCCCCTCCGCCGCCTTGCAGGCTGTCTCGGTTGGAGATTACTCCCCGCCCCTCCGCCGCCTTGCAGGCTGTCTCGGTTGGAGATTACTCCCCGCCCATTCGCCGGCCTTGCAGGCTGTCCCGCTCCGCAGTTCATTTCGTGCCCTCCACTAGCACCTGACGCTATGCCAGAAAGAGCCCTCTTAACATAAATGAAGACACAAATAAATCATATTCTTGATCTTAATTAAATTTTTTAAAAATATCTCAAATTAGTCTTATTAACCTTTTTTTTCTTTTTGAGAAGGTACCATAAATTTTTTATGTAGAGCGAGGGAACCTTCTAACTTGGTCATCATCACTACATAGGCTGTCCCAAACATGCCTGTTTCAATTGCAGTCCTGCTAAATCATTGGAGTAGATTTCCCCACAGTGACTCCCAGTCATGATCAGTGTAATTTTCCATCATGCTGGCACATTCGTAGCGTCAGGCATTTTGAACTTATCCCACTTCCTTATTTGAACCACCATATTAGCAGGAGAGGCAGCAGTATGCAGAGGTCTGGCCCTTCACACAGCGAGCTAGGAACAAATGTCTTTTCACGGTTGTTTAGGAGCAACCTTTGCTCAGACTGCCTTGAGCTGAGGTCACTCCCGTGTGCTAAGTATGAGGTAGTGTGGTGGGCCCCTCACTGTATCAATCTCATGGCATTGCTCTAAGACAGTGGAGCGAAAGGCAGGAATGTGGGAGATTCCTCCTCGGTGTGCACATATGCCGTGGACCTAACAGTCAAGAGAAACCAGTGAATTTCATAATGACCATGTGACCGCAGGCTGCCTGCTAGATCTCTCAAACCAAGTAAATTCCATTGTTTTCTAAGGTCACACTGAGAAGCCAGGAATAATTATTTTTCTTTCTTTCCAATTTTAATCTAATAATTTCACAATGAAAACTGAAAAAAAATATTATTGAATTATTGCAGTGAATTAATAGTCCAGCTTATGCTTATGCCCACGATGGATTTGCTGTTTTAAAAATATGTAAAACTGGGAGGTCAGCTGAGGTGAGAAAACGATTATCCAACTTGGTAGACAGTATTCACGAATCACAGCGCAGCACAAAGAAAAAAAGTCAGAATGCATTCACCAAACCCCAGCAGCACTCGTTCCCAACACAGCAGAACATTTCTGCATACAGCACATAAAAAGCGAAGTTAAGATGCACGCCATCACAGGAACAGGGAGGGCTTTTGCTGTCCGAGCATTCAAGCAGGTTTCATAATCGGAACAAACATTCTTCTGATATTAAGCACTTATTTAGCACCTACCTGTGCTGTCACAGGAAAAATCATGCATTTGTGATTTTCACTCAATAAATGCGTGTTTAAGCATACAAAGGCCTTTAAAAAGCTTGCAACATATGCAATTCAAAAAACTTCCAACCCCTTTTATATTAATATACCATAATTCTTTTTATTTTTTTCTGATTCTTATTTTTATTATTGTTATCACAAATAAAACCTAAAATCAATAAATTTCACCAATGAGTAATTGGTTCATCACCTCTATCTGTGTATTTACAGTCCCTGTTCTGTCATTTACCTGAGCTCAGCATAGGGATTTAGGGAGATATTTTAGTATTTCCCTTCCAGGTTTATCTTATCTTCCTTATTTCAAGTGCATTTTGGTATTTTCCTGTTTCTACACTGTCTAATGACTCTTAGATTTTCATGTTAAATATGTACATGTTCATGTTGATATTGTCTGTCTCTGAACTGACACATTTTGTGGTTATAAATCTGATTATTGAAATGCCCTAAAACTTACTTACCACCCATATCTTTTCATACTTATTATTGTTATCATTATTATAATTATAATTATTATTATTACTATGCTGCTGCTGTTGTGCAACATTTGGCACATATTTATATAGCCAATTATTCATATACACAACTCAATGTTTATAATGCAGGTACATTTATTAAACAACAATATTTTGCGAAATTATATATATTAAATTTTTACATTTTTGTATATTTAATTTAGTAGATTTATGTAATAAATAAGGAAACCTCTGACATGTATCTTTCAGTACCTGTAGTTTGAGAGTGAGGCCATTTCTAACACTGTCAGGATACATTTTAGACCACACACTGAATCAAAGTCAAGTAGCAGCACAGACATTCCCTCAGGATACTGACACAAGGTTATGGGCCTCATACAGGAATGTAGCCAGACAAGGAACAGCCTCTTTAAGTATTAAGCAAAGGGATCATTTCCAAAAACAGCAAAGAAATGAAAATCTGATTTCAGATGCTAATGCCACGTCATGCTTGGCTGCACTCAGATATGAACATAGCTTTCTGTTCTGTTCACATGCAAATGTCATGTTCAAGTAATTCTTGGGGACTGTGATTCAAACTTGAACAGGCACTGCAGAAATCTGATTTTAAGATGGAAAACGACTTTTTTTTTCTAGAGTAACGTAGTCAAGCTTGAGTATTTTGGTAGATGGTGGAGACATTTTGGATCAATTGTACAATTGATCACTTGCTTCTGCGGCTTTTTCTTGACCAGTGATCAATGGCTGAAATACACTTACTTCAATATGTAATTTGGACCAAATCCCCATGTCTTAAAGGCACATTTCCAAGCATTTCCATCTATTCAATCCCTTTTATGCAGACACTGCTTGGCTACATTCCTGTGTTATCCCGTGGTCTCTTGGTGGCTACACCTACCTTTGAAATTAGGTCTGATCCTTGCATCGTAACCAGACACTTTCCCCATGAGTTTGTCCAAGAACTCGGAAGGCGGCATTGGGGAAGCAGCTTTACGGGCTGCAGCCTGCTGAGATGCTGCCAGGCTGAAGAGTAAGACAGAGACAGACAGCAAGACAGGTGCATTATAGAATTATTTCACGAGCTCTATGTCACCGCGTGCGTTTCTTGACCCTGTGCAGAAGGCGAGAACTAAGCAAAGGCTACGACTGAAACCCTGACACACCACATGATCTCTGCCACATTTTGAAGGAATGGTTTGATGAAACATCTCATTTGCAGTGTTTCACTTTCTCGGAGTGGTGCGGATGAAGATGGTGTTTGGTGTTTTGCACTGGAGCTACGAGGCTAATGCAGTTAAATGTGCATAAATGCAGATGTGGGGAAAAATGTGGGAGGATATAGATTTATATAAACATTAATATTTTTTGGTGAGGTACACTTTTATTTCTTGTTAGCTACATTAGCTTTACAGCTCCAGTGCAAAAATAAAGAAGCAAACCTGGTGTACTGTTTTGATGTACATTGCTATAACTATATAAGTTTACTCTATACACATATAAATTTAACTAACAATCAGTAATTCCAAATTCCAAATACAATTGGATATATTCTGCTCCATAAATTGAAAACTGCATAAATTTGATTTTCACTTAAGTTTTTAAAAATTATTATTAATGCAAATAAGACACTTTTCTGTTAATCCAATATGACAAAATAACCCAACAAGATCTTTTCAGTTTGGGCCCAGTCATTCAGCACCTCATGTATATATGCACATATACTGTATATATATTTTTTCACAGATACAAAACACTAAAAAGGCTAAAATGAGCCTACCAGTGTAACCATCACCCGAGCAGAAAAAACAACATCAAAAACTGTCTCCCCAAGATCATCTCCTTCTGCTCCATCAGCTCAGTGTACATGACACTGGCCAGCCCCACAGTCACAGTCACCTGACCACTTTCCCCAGTTATTTTCCCATACATAACACCATAGAGTATGTTTTCTTTTGGGGTTTTTTTGGGGGGAAGTATGTTACTGTTAGACACAGGGTCAAATTTGGAAAACAGTGAGGCAATGTGGAGAATATATCTGTTTTAGATATAAGAATATGAATCTTTACCATCAAATCGATCACAAGAGTGCAAATCCTCTGGGGGGGGCAGTGTGTGGTGCACCAGTGTTCTCTCACTACTGAGTCCCACCTCTCACTCTCGGCCTCCAGCAGAGCTCGACAGCTGTCCTGTCTAAAGGTCACTACTCTTGTTCATACAGCTGCTGTTCAATGATGGACTTTCTCCCTAGTCAATTTTTCATGTTCAGTGCCTCTGTGCGCGCGCACACACACACACACACACACACACACACACATGCACACGCACACACACACACACACACACACACACACACTCACACTTGAATGCACATAGAATCCTGCAATAATCAGATAAGATTCTGCTGGAAACTAGTCAATGTCTGACCAAAGGGGACCCAATAATCATAACACAACCCATGGTATATTGATTGCACCTATATCCTTGAGATGTCACCTCTTCCCAGTTTCACACAACTCGTACTAAAGTGTTATACTTCTCTGACCACTAGGTTTCTAGCTCTTCTGGTGCTTTGTTCACCTTCTGCGTCATTTCAGTTGAGCTGACCTTTGACTCTGTCCGGTCTCAATGACCTAAGCAGCAGTCAGCCATTCTCTGTTCCACACAACATTAGGCGTACAACACATTTACGGGTGCAGTCATCTTCAGTGATTGTTCAATCTAGACATTTCTAGTCTCAACATGGGGATATGCAATAGTTAATAATATAAATATAACATCCAATGGAAATTATAAGACAGCAGAATGCCCAGTAAGAGAGTAGTACTATTTAATAGTAATTTATGTAGATGTTAACACATAATAAATTATAACACATTGTTAACACATTATAAATTATAAGTCTTTAAGTCACATTATAAATTATAAGTCTTTAAGTATTATTTAAATACTAATCCTATCCTAATAAAGTATGCTTGTTTAACAATTTATGTAGGTGTTAACATGTAATTGATACATTTAATAAATTATCAAATTTATTCAAATAGTCTAAGAAAATCTCCTACAATGAGCCAAACACCATCTATTAGTGTATTTGGCTAAAGGATTGCAAATTGAGGACATGGCTGTCCAACTGCGTAAAATACAACAACGAAAAAATAAAATAAAAATGATGCAATGAGTGTAACGTGCATCTTCTAAAGTGCTAAATCCATCTTCATTGTGCTGTACAATAAATCCAACAAGATTAGTTATGGACTTGCCTGATTATGATTGTAACTACTGAAGTCCCTTTTACATGACCTCATACTGCTAAAGTAATCTGTGTGACAGTGTGAAATCTGCTTCTTTTCAAGAGGTCTGGTTTGGTTTCATGCTATCCACTCACATACTGGTTCGTGTGATTCATGTTTAGTGTGCTGCTGAACCTTGTCTGGTGGTTTGAGGTTTTAAAGATCACAGCGCTGACGTTGTTCTGATTAAAGCGTGTTGGTCATGAAGTGGTGAATGTCTCAGAGCTGCTGATGACTCAGCAGGGGAAAAAGAGACGAGAGCCAGAAAAGAATATGTAAACGACCCAGAGACCTGTGAGCTTTAATGTGAAGCTCCGATCATTAGCCCTAAGTGTAGCTCATTATGTTCTTAGGCCCTCAGAAGAACGAAATCCTGGTCGATCTGATCCTTTCGTTTTGTAACACTCTAAAAATCAAAGCAATCTTTGGCTCCAATATTGTAGTTCCTGCAGCCACTCCATGTTCAAACCGAGCAGCCAGACTGCTGTTCAGGGGGTATGAGAAACCCAATTTAAAACCAAGCGTAAAACAAAATGTACGCAGGTTGACTGGATTCTTGCTGGGTCCAGTTTGAGATTCTGTACTGCATTCAGGCAAATTCTGAACTAATGTGAAGTGCCAGTCTCAATAAATACACAAGGGGTTCTCAGAATCCTAAAATTCAAGCTGATTTATTGCTTTCCTGATTGGAGTGCACAGCACTGCTGATTCACCTTCTTTCATTGGTAAGAGTGATAGTTTGTTGATAATAAGAGGATTAATTTGAAATAGAATCAGTCTTGGTCTGTGTGGTAATCAATAACATATTATAATGCTTCTAAACTTGCCCGAGGCCTGTTGTAACAGGAATAAATGAACATCCAATCGAAACAGGCATTTTATGTTTGTTTGTTTATTTCTTAGTCAAAACTTTTACATTTATATTTAAGTGACCATTCTTCATGTAGGAGTATCACAGATAATTCTCCACAGCCTTGGAATGCGGGGCAACTGGCTCTGACTGTGCTTGATTGTGCTGGCTAATTACCAGTGAAGGTCTCGTGATGTGATCAGACTAGACATATTGAAGCACATTATTAATAAACATCACTAGATAGAGGGAACGATGCATTTTTTCCCTATTGCTTTCAGCCTTTACAAATGAGCCTGAAAGACACATTTTATGACACAGTGTCAAACACATGCAGTGAGGCAATCTGGCTACGGCCCAGCATTCTCAAGGCCGCCCCAAGGGCACCAAGAGTTTCCTATAAATTAGCTCAAAGATAATGCTTTTATAGCACATAGGAACGGAGAGTCTGAAATGGTACATGGCATGTCCAATGCAACTTCGCTTGTTTATTTGTATGTTTTGTAGCGTAAAAATACATAAATGCAGACGACGTCAGCGGTTCGAATACTTTTATGCCTAATTTTCATGCGTGAAAGAGAAGCATCCCAATCGGTCCCCTCTGCCTAACTTCCATTAAACACTCCTTATACTCCTATGGCTCTGCTCATCGTCTCTGAGACAGGACCGTGTCTAATATGTGTGAGCAGTGCAGTGAGTGCTTTTAAATTAGCATTCCAACATTCCAAACCCATGTGGGTAGTTGCACATAGAATGCAGAGAATATCATATATGGATGTTTTAATCCAAATTAGGATTGTAATTGAAGTCAAGTACATAATCATTATTTTATTTTTTGTGATCAAGGGGCTCCACTGTAAAATTCATTCTAGATTCAATTACAACCAGAGACTCATATATGTGGGTGTGTAAGTGGATATACAGACTTATATTCCTGTGTAAAAGCATGTATGATAAAGAACCAAGGAAGGGATAGTGAGTGAAAAATAAGCAATATCTCAGGAGTCTATCTCGTATAAATGGAACAGAATATGGCCTCAAGTTTGTAAATAGCAAATACTGAATACTGAAGTGCATAAATACATCCAACCAGGACTAGATTTACCATGTCTACATCCAAAACAAACATGAGCTCCATAAGATCATTTCCATAACATCCAGTGATTCTTTATCAACACATTATCAACATCTTACATTATATTCCATATACAGAAAGAAATAAACAAAAGGTCACAGATCTATATTTATATCTCATGTGTGTCTGCGTATGCCTGTGATGTACAGATTAATTTGTCTAATATGAAGTCGATATTTCTTATAGAAGCTTATTTCACGGTGTGTCTAAGTCTAAGTCTAACATGCCTTTGTGTCTCTTTTATGCACTAGCTGTATTTCAGTATTGGTCAAGCCTCTTTGCTTTCACTGACATCCCTCTTGTGAAACAGAAGGCACCCTCTCATATGGCAACCCAGGCATGAACAATTAGAAAGGAGCAATTCATAGGAAAATATCATGTGTGTGTACAATTTGTATTCATTGGTGGTACTGGCATTGATGGGGTAATCAATGTTTGGTAATAAGTCTGCATGTTGAATGAGGTCTTTGGAGCAGGTTGGGACTGGGAAAGAGATATCAATTAAGAGAACTTGCAAAGTTCAGCAGCACATGCTGAATCTGCAATATCCTGATCCTGGTTCATGAACTAATGGTGCATGCAGAATACAAAATAATTACTGCAGGCCACCAGGATATAGGAATAATACTTTCCTTAGAAAGTATTTCTAAATGTATGGTATACTGCATTATGACAATGTATAGGAATAATAAAATAAATAATGAATGATCATTTGTTATTCATTTTAAGAACACGCTGAACTAAAGGTTTTTTATAAATATTTATAAAACTCTTTCATATGTCTTTTTCTCATGGGATGAAGTTCACACTGAACAAATTGCTAGACATTTTGTGCAGCAAACAGTCAAGTCTCTGAATGTTTGTTGGGTTGTTTTTTTTTCTGATTGATATAAATGTCCAAATGAAATTGTGATTAAGCACTGTAGAGATCAAAGATCAATCCTTCTGAGAATATATTTCCTTCAGAGAAAACATGCTGCTATGGTTATTTAGAACCAATTACAGGATTAATGGCTTAAAACCTGTGACAAATACTCCAGCTCCACGGCTGTCTGTCTTTGCTGATGAGGTACATATCTAGACTGCACACGGATCGTGTACAAAGCCATTACCCTGCAATACAGAGTGTTAGACAGAATATCCTCCAATCATGCCTGTTGATAATTTTCCATTTATGCACCTGAAAGTGTCGCTCAATGACCACTAGTGTTCGCTGTTAGCCCGACTGAATGTGATCTAAATGCAGTCGCTGTCTTCATGCAACTGCAGAAATGTGAAAGAATTATAGGCTACTACAAATATGTTACAAATAGTCAACATAAGTTTACGTATAAAACCATCATTAGCATGAGTCTGCAGACTGGCGTACGACACCAAAAGCTTAGCCTGAAATTGTTTCATTCAAGAACTCAGTTTCTGTGGAGAGACCGCCCAATGCAAGATGAAACAATAGCCTAAACTGCGACTATAAAGTAAATCGTTTTAGAATTCAACAACTGATATACATACCTGAAAAACACTATAGTTTCCCACAAATAAATCCCGAGTGCGTTTAATCTGCACATTTTGGCAGATCCGTGAGCTTACGGCACGGTAATTAGAATTCCTTATGTGATTTCAGACTTCCGAGGTGATTACTCCTTTTTTTTTTTTTGCTTGTTTCGGAGACCAGATCCAAGGGTAAGCCAAAATATTTTCAAGACCATAGAGACGAAGTGATCATTTTCCCGACAGTGGTTATTGATTTGTACACCATGAGGGTTAAGTTCACGTTTTAGTACCACGGACAGAGACACGAGCAGCGTACGGAATCGCACCCAGGTTAGAGTGCTGCTTAACGGAGACGGAGCCGTAACTCCATCAAACACATTTCAGATGTTCACTCTGGGAAATCCATAGCACGTTTTGCGATCTTCTTGCATAGCTAATTCATACATGCTCTTTCAGAAGTACATCTGGCAAAGTGGATGTTCGTAGTTTGAATGTCCGGTTTAAAACAAATTAAACTAACAACCTCCTCAGAACGGCAGAATCCCAAAGAAGTCATATGAAATATATACATACGTGACTGTTTTTTTCCTTCACATATTCGATGACATGCATTCCAGTAAAAAATGTGATCCTTTCAAGCCACACGTAGTCGTAGGAAGCCCGCCGGTGCTGACTGATGTGCTTCTGCAGGTAGTCTTTTTTCCTACGTAGTTGTTTCCCAAGGGTGAATTGTTACTGCTGCATGAAGCTACTTCCATTGTCTGGTTGACTTAAGAGGCACGACTCATTTTCGATTACATATTTTCTTTAGAATCCCAGTGATGAATGCAAAACAGTAGAAATTGCGATGCTTAGAGCTTCTTCCATAGCTCATAAGCCCGCGGAACCGCTGCCAACC
Organism: Brachyhypopomus gauderio; assembly: GCF_052324685.1. Taxonomy (NCBI): domain Eukaryota; kingdom Metazoa; phylum Chordata; class Actinopteri; order Gymnotiformes; family Hypopomidae; genus Brachyhypopomus; species Brachyhypopomus gauderio. Next base: position 10,432,754 of record NC_135221.1, on the reverse strand, counting down.
TCACTGTATTTCTTGCTGCAGTCATTTACTAAACTCAAAAAGCACCTCACCTTTCAACACACGCCCACATACCGCTATCATTGGTCTGAATGGGGCTGGAGAAAAATGCCTGGTCTTCGGATTGGAGATGGTCATTGTCATTTGTTGGGTTTTCGTGCACTGTCTGTGAGCGGATTGCTGCAGCTTTCAGAAATATACTTTTAAACCGTATCGCTGTGACATTTTATTTGATAGAAAAGAAATGAAAAGGACATTAAGATGGACCTCGCTCTACAGGTAATAACGCCAGTTGCCACAGGCCCACACGTATGTTATTTTTTTCTTCCATGCACGTCTAATAACATGGACTCAAACTAAAGACTGTGAAATGTTAATGAAAATCTAAAATCAACGCCTTTCGACATCAGTGAAAGATCAACGTGGGCACATGTTAAGGGAACAATCGATTTATTTGCTCCTGTAGGGGAAAAGGCATAGTTCGGATACAAGGCACGACTTTCAAACCACCTGTATTTTATCAGTCGATCTGTAACGCATCCAACGAGGCTCTCCGCGGTTCTCGGGGACCTGATCATTGAAACGTGACGCTGTTTCTCACACAGAACAATGGATCTAGACCGTTGTGGTGTGGAACACTAACCCGAGATTACTCGATAAGGTTCGGTAAGGTCAAAAGTGTTAACGGACTGATAAAATTACCTTGAATCAATGGACGTTCTTATTTATTTGCTTGTTTGTGTTTGTAAATGATGAGATCGTTAAAATAGCTCGTTTTCAGGGGGAGGGGGTAATTTTGAACCTTAGTTCCTATAGACGAGACAGCATAAATCATTTCTGTTTCCTATGCAGTCTCACCTGTGGCTCAGGTAATATTCAGTTTTGAGATTAAAGGTTTACTGTGACCAGCATTAACTTTAAACTTTTTTTAGCATGTCTCAAAAATTAAAACGTATTTCATATTTCACAGCTAGACAGTATTACAATTTTTGTCATATGTATGTAAAAAACAAACAAAAAAAAACCCCAAAGTATGTCAAGTCAAAATACCAGAGAAGATAATGTAGGTGGAAGGCTGTTTATCACAAATCATCGCATGGCAGGACAGAGCAATTCTCTCTGTTTCAAAAATGGGGGCAAAAACCATTCTCCTTTTCATCTTTGCTCAAGAATGGCGTTGGCATTGTAAGAACTATACAGGTCAGTAGAACATAGACAGGTTTAAATAAGAATGTGCCCACATAGACAAAAAAGCTGCTAGGTTTGGGTTAATTATCTGTTATTGTCTATCATTTACACTAAATTGAATGACCACAATTGGACTGTCAGTTCAGATTATTGATGATGGTGTTAATGTTCTGGAGCAGTGTAGACTGAGTTTATTTGATGTGGGTTTTTTTCTGGGTTTTACTTTAGTGTAGTAACAGGTCACTTGATATTAACAAGTACAGACACGCAATGACAAAATAATAGGATTGCAAAAAGACAGTAAAGGTTTTGCTTTCATTAATACACCTGCGCCACTGAACGCAATAAATAAAAATAAAACACTGGACAGCCAGGCAGTTGTGAATGTCAGCCACATGAGCTTTGCCTGCCTGGGCGTTATGAGATCTTTTCTCAGATGGTATCTGACTGGATATGGCTTTTTGTTACTGTTTGATTTGTTTTTTGTTTTTTTTATCTTCTTTTCTTATTAAACCCCAGTTTTGCTATGAGGAACCACCAGCAGTTCGTAAAAAAAAATCTGTTTGCCGTTAGAGAATAGAGAATGGGACTTTGAAACGCCCGTGTCAGGTGATGGGCTGTGTGTCTATCCTTTGAGATGTAGTGCACAGGGAAGGTCTTTTGAGAGATGGGCCTTTGGAAATTTCTGGTCTTTCAGGTTCTCTCGCCTAGACAGGTCCTCAGACACTGAAGTGAGTTTGTCCTTGAACCCTCGTTCAAGGGCAGATGTATCAAAAGGCCTCACTGTGTTTTTTTTTTATCACAATTTGAAACTCATTTGTTGGCCACAATTTATTGGTATTAGAATGCAAGAGAAAAAAATCCCTAAACAAATTCTTATGAACTTGCATGCAGTCACTTATAAAATGATGTTCCTCACATGAGAGGAATAGTACTAGTATTAAAATGGATGAAGAACATCTAGAAACATCTAGAATCAGAATCTCATAGAAGTCCTCTGGTGAAAGGGAACAGAGGACCTTCCGGTAAATTCTACCAAGAGCATCTTGCCTATATTAGCAGTCATGTACCCATGAGTACATTTGCGATAATTGGAGCTCTCTCTCTCTCCTCACTCCAGTATAAGACAGACAGGCAGCTAGCATTGATCATGACTAGGACTACATGCGTGGGAGTGAAGGCACCCTGGAAAGACAACTTTATCAGGTCACCCACAGCATCTCTGAGCAGCGTCTCGCTCTGTGTGGTCCTTTCTCTTTAGATCTCCATATTTGGTTTTAACCTACTCCCATCAGTGTCTCACCAGTTTGCAAGTCAGGGGTAATGGGGATGGCAGCCAATGATACAAGCTAGCTTGATCTTATTTGCATAATTCCTATTGTTATGAAACATTGTTCATTTATTAGTAGCATCTGTAGCAATATTTAACTTTTTTCAAGATTGCAAAGCTTGACAAAATGTTTTGTATTTGTTTGGGTATAGTATATCCACCTGTTTTTGAGTGGAATATCTAAATTCTCTGGATGAGGCAAGTTCAGAATGATGTCAGAAAATACATGTAGATCACACAGAGTGACGTATTTTAAAAAGCCAATATTAGAGTATGGCTTTCTCTAAAAAATCCTTTATAAACATTGTGAAACCTCTGTTAGGTTAACTCTTAAATTGAAAACAACTCCCAAAACATGTCCCACGTGTTGACTATTTTTTTTCAATATGTGAATGATGAGCAATACTTTCACTCTGACATGAGCCTTTAAAGAGTAGTAGGTAATACTCTTGATTAAATACTCTTATTAAAATGAAGACATGCAAACACCACCTAGTGTCAAATGAGAGAAGAAATGGCATTTGGATTCTTGTCAGATCTTGCATGCACCAGTGTCTTTGATCCATGACAATAAAAAGCTGGCATTTACTAAACTGAATGTGCATCTTAACTTATTGCAGAAAGGAATCACCTGTTATATAAGGATGGAGGTGGATACCAGCCTGGTTTATACATTCGAACAAGATCTCCTCAGACCAGTTCAAATTGCCCATGCAACATGCTTGGCATTGCCGCACATATTTGATTCATGTTCACATCACTTTGGGCTCCTTCCTCTCCACCTCGATCTTGAGTGATAGTACATCTGCCACAGGCAATCACATTAAAAGCCACACTTCCTCCTGGTCATACAAGAGGATCACATTTTTTGCAATCTCCTTAATTTAGCTATGCTGATAAATTGCAGCACTGTTCCTCAGTCGCCCGTATTGTTTTGCCTGCAGCTCGCGATGTCCTTGAGTGCAGTGTGTCATGCTACATTATGGTGTGTATGGAATTCTGAATAAGAATAACCAGACGAACAGTGGAACATGGGGAATACTAAAAAAGCACAGGCATGGAATGATGCATGGAATTACAAGCACTTCCATCTTCTCCGCCATCACTACAGTATGCTCAGGGATGAATGTCAAAGATTATATATATATTTATATACATATATATGCTGGAAAAAAGAAAAATGAGCAAAAAAATTGTGCTCCTATGGCACTGGAGTGATATATATATATATATATATATATATATATATATATATATATATATATATATATATATATATATATATATATATATATATCAGGGATATAGAGCATGATTCTGCTACAGCAGTCAATTATCAGTGTGGAATAATTAAAACTGGAAACTTTTAAAATGTGGAGTGGATTACTGTGAACATGGCAGGGGGTGGTACCAAAAAAAAAAAAAGCAGCAATAAAACAAAATCCGGCTGATCAGATAACAAAATATCATGGCTTAATTTGCAAATACAATGAAAGTTTTATGGTCCTGTTGCACAGGGCGGCTGCACTTTTATTCCTGCAAGCGAATGCAATAGCACCTCTTCCTCAGACAGAAGACGGCCTCTGATTTGAACTGCAGTATGGAGAAATCAGAGAATGAATAATGCAACAAACCAGTCTGCTTTTGTTATTGGTCTGGAAAGAATACAATTACATCTTCCTCAAGTTTTGAAGTTGTATAGCTTTCTCATGAAAACAACAAGGCCTCTTAAACTAAAACCTGTATTTGTAGTATGTTTTTTAGAAGTTGATGTAAAACTAGCTTGTGCATTGGCGACATCTTACAGTAAATGGTGGTCTGATTCAAATTTAAATACTTCAAATACTCTTAAGTTATTGCAAGACATTGAGTGAATTATGAGTACAGAAATAATTAATGAGACTGTGTGCTGTGTTTAAACATTGCATGATTCTTTCATTTACATCATCGATCAGTAGATGCTCCTGTGTTGACCTCTAGGAAAGAAAGAATTTGTTAGTACCGATACCTCCTCCACAGTTTAGGCCTGTGAGATAAAACTCCAAAGGGATACCCACATTTAAAAGGTCTACTGTGTTCTCATAGATGACTAGTCTGTTTATGTTTTAGTTAAATTAATCTTGGAACAAATTTGCATGATTAGAAGGCAATTTCCACACTTAGTAATCTTAGTACAAGTACTCTTGCAAAAACTGTAGGCCAAAAGGTTTTCTCTTTCTGTATGTATTTATGGGACTTTATGAGCTTGATATCAGAAACAGGATAAACAGGACTTTCTGCATTTAGTAGGTAAAACTTTCATAAAAAAACAAACGTCAAAGAATGTATCAGTTCGGAATTGCGATCAATGCTTAACCTTCTGTGTGAGTAGATCTTCTGCATGGGTCTATCTGATATGACAGAAGTAAAAGGCTAACGGGCAGGAATGAAAGGAGAGTGTCTCAGCCTTCAGGTGCCTCACACACAGTGAATAGAAATTCCGTCATTAAGTCTCTGTTGTCGTGATAATTGGCGTGGGTCAGTGGCAGTTGACATCTGCGTGTCCTGTTAAATGCTATCACACAAATCGGAGCAGCCCCAGAGAGATAGAGGCAGGGAGGGAGAGAGAGAGAAAGAAGAGATGGAGAGGGAGGGAGGAAGAGTGAGGGAGAGGGGGAGAGAGAAAGAAGAGAGGGAGGGTGGAAGAGAGAGGGAGAGGGGGAGAGAGAGGGAGGGATAGAAAGGGAGAGGAAGAGAGTGAGAGGGAGGGAGAAAGAAGAGGGAGAGGGAGGGAAAGAGAGGGAGGGAGAGTAAGAAGATACAGAGAGGGAGGGAGGGAGAGAGAGGGACAAAGAAGAGAGGGAAAGGGAGGGAGGGAGGGAGAGATGGAGAGGGAGGGAGAGAGAGAGAAAGAGTGGAAAAGAGAAAGAAGAGAGGGAGAGGGAGGGAGAGAAAGGAGAGCGAGACAGGGAGAAGCAAGCCAAAGATGGCCAGGGGCTGGGACGACGCTGTTGAATCGTTGACGCTGTTGTCCACCCTGCGGCGAGGGAATGTGCTCATTAGACGCCCCCGCTGTGCAGCCAGGGCTTCCATAACGTCGACTCGCTATGATTATTGCCACCCGTGTTACGGACGCCTCATGAAGACAAAACTGTATTGGAATTTCCAAAGACATCTGAGGTGGCGCTTGTGAAATGGCCCTTAGATGAGCAGCCACACACATTGAGCAGTTTGCATGTAGTATGTGCAGTGTTTGAGTGCTGACCAAGTTCAAGTTTCAAGTTTATTTGTCATTTGCACATCATGTCGGGACATAACATGCATTGAAATGCTTTGGGTGAGGCTCAGATAATAATAATTCTACAGCAGGGCAGCATCACATACAGTGGCAAAAACCATTATGATCATTATGCGTTTCAATATCATGTGTAGGTAAAACAATCAATGATGATGCCTTGCACTTATTACACGTCTGGAATCAAGATCTAAATATGCACACACACGTACGCATGCATATATCTTTCATTATTTATTTATTTATTTTCTCCTCCACTTTCATCTGTATTGTTCCATGTAGCATGTAGGCTGAAGCCCAGCTGCATTCCCAGAGGGGCTTATGAGCAGATGTAGCAGGCGGGAAGTCAGCACAACGCTGCCTTGGGCAAAAATGGAACCCGGAAAATCACACTGCACTTGATGAGTCATGAGGCAAACACTTCCACATACAACTGATTACATCTTGCTATGTATGGCCCCATGACCGACAGTTTTGAATCGAGTAGATCTTCACTGGGGGCTGCACTGCAAAATGTTTTTGTGTCTATAAACCTGCTCCCGACATAGTTCTAGTAGAAAGCACAAAATCATATGTTTTTTCAGCTTTATCATATATATGAGGACAAGTGATTGCATTATGTACAGATGTGGTATGTACATTCATTGTGTGATTACCTTCATTTTCCAATGGTCTGTTAATGTTCTCAGCTCTATCTGTACAGTATTTACAGGTTATAATTTGGTTTATAATCAATAAACGGCTTACAAAAGTTAAATATTTGGTTATAGTAAGTCAATAAATATTCATTGAGGGAAGTTGATTTCCTGAACTTTTTTTTTTTTTACATATTTTAGAATGTGCCATTCTACATAAGTCAGAATAAGTCTTATAATGAATCGATCTATTACAAAGTGATAAGTGATAGTACTGTGTCACCTTATGTTTTGGCCAAGTAAACTCACAGGCCCAGATTTAAGCTGCCATGTTCTGAAAGTGAGTGACGTTCATTCATATTTCCAAGTTCCCATCCCCAACACAGCCACAGATAACCACAGCTTGCAAGCCCATCTTCTGTGCTGATTATTGGAAAAAAGTTCATATTGTGTTTGATCAGTTCTCAGCCCTAAGATGCCATGAGAAGATTCATAGGTCCGTCGAGCTGTCATGTCTGGTCCCATTAGGTTGATCTTGTAGGATGCAGACTGGGGTCTCTCCACTAATTACAGTGAGTGCTTTGTTGTGCTTTCCACAGTGCACAGTTAGATGGTTTCTCAGTGGTCTTGACGTTCACATCGATAGTGGTTTGAGAATGATGGATCTTCGATGCCAGCAGTGCAGGCCACTTCTTGATTATAAATTCGACACGTCTCACGGTGCAAGACGTCCATGTGGAAAGTCAGGAACATGCGGTATGTGAGTGGAGAAGCCCAGAGTTACTTACATCCTTACAGTTCTAGCAGTCCAAAGCTGAATTACATCATTATTCTTCAAGGCCAACAGATAAAACTTAACAGTTGTCTTTAGAAATAACGAACCTTTAATTAGTGAGATGAGGTTCTCTTTGCTTCCTTTTCTTCACTTACAGGCCAAAGAAATTGTTGTGTCCTGAGCACAACAATGTGTTGCAAAAAGGAAATCTGAAATGTATGAATCCAGTGCTATGAAGTGAATGAATGGTTAGGTAAGGGAAAGGGGGTTGAGGGGAAAGGGGGGGTTTGGTTGCCTGTATTTTATGGTTTCATTTCGTCTAAGACAGGCTCCCTTTGCAGGTCTTATCCTACTTTTGATCATGATGCACTGTGATATATAGCAAGGCAAGATTAATGAAATTTACTCACCAGCTTTGCTGTGGGGCCTGTTAACAATATCAAGGACCCAGACTGATTTTATTTATTTTTTATCACCTTGGGCATCTATGCCCGGTTTGCAGCTAAGGCTAAACTGGCAAAAAAAGACACACAGGATTCTGTCATTTGTGAAGGATGCTAATATCGAGGTATGGTGTAAATACGTTTGCACAGTCATACAAACAATGTGTTCATGAACATATCCATCTTAATGTAAGACCTGTGCTGTAGCTTATAATGCAGATACAATAAACCCTATATTCTCAGGTCATGAGATACAGAGGACAAGGCATGTGTAATACATCATTTTTGAAACAACAATGCTAGAATAGATAATTCTCTACAAAGCAATGTCATATCAAGTAACATTATGCCATGCATTGCATCTTCTGTCATAGTTCTGTTAGCATAGTGCTGTCTATTCTACCAATATGACAGTTACAACTGTGATTAGATTATGTGATTATATACAAGGTCAAGAGCACCTTAACAGTGTTGTTATAACTCCATTCTTCATCAGATGTGTTCCTTAGGTGAGTAATGTATGTTAAAGCTCTGGATCTGTTGGGATTTCTTCAGACTAAACCATGCTGCGGCCTCTTGTGTACCCTCTCAGCTAATGCACTAATGATTATACATAGACGGCTCAGAGCTTTTAAGAACATTTGTGTGGTAATGATTCCACAGCAAGGATATTTGTCAAGACTACATTAGAGCATGTAGTCCACAGTAGCGACATGCTTTAGAAAACAAATTGGTATTTTAGGACAGTCATACATCGAGCCATGCAAATGTGACGCGTGGGTTTGTGCAAACACGAGGAAGACCTCTTTGTTAAATAATTGAGTTAATATGCAGAACTTTGGGATCGATTTGTTAGCATTCAGTCCATATTGTTAAACAGTAGCATACAGAGCAAATGTAAGGTAGCCTGGCATACTAGCAAGTAGTTTTGTGCCGTTTCATGTAACTGGAAATTATTAAACACTAAGTCTGGGTATCCATCCTACAGCCTGTATTTTCTCTAGTACTGCTTGTGGAACTGCTGTGAATTGTGAGACATTCTCTAACACTAATGTTGCCTCTTCTGACGTCACTGCGAATATCTTCTAAGGGAGCAGCTTCAGATGGGATGTAGCATGTGAAGAAATCAATACAAAAAAAGGAACATTCATCACGAGTTGCCCACAGCTAAGACTTTGAAGATACAGCACATACCAAATTTTACCAAGCTGCATCATTATATGTCTTTGCTCTAACAAGGTTAAAGGGATTCAAACTAAAAGGCTAGCGAAATGAAAGTAGGGTTAGAGGTCAAACAGAGCACAGGTCTTTGCCAGTATACCCTCAGGAGAAACATGCTCTGAAATGACAATGCATTTATGGGATAGTTTAATATTTTTCAAGGTACTGGATACTGTGGTCAGACAAGAAGTCCACAGAATAGTATACCAGTTGAGTAGAAGTAGCCTTTGGATATCTAACAGGCCATATTCCCTAGAGGTTAATAACTTGATTAGACAGACTGTGTTGGAACTAATTTGGGACTAAGTAACATGTTTTTTTTTCATTGATGTGGTGTAATCAGATCCATCGGTGCACATTTGTCATAATAGAGAAACCCCCTTTGCAACTAACAGCTTTTTAGTGAGCCATAAACAGGGAGTAAACTTCACAACATTTTCTCTGCATAGGATTATAAGGATTAGAGTCTGTGGGGACAAAGAAAAGCAAATATTCCTCCCCAGTCATTCCCAAAATTCAAGGACTTCAATTAATATGCAAATAAACCTGCAACAGTACAGAGCACAGTCATGCTGCAAAGGTATCGTGTCTAATAAAATCAAACATAAATGTGTAATTCCAATTGCAGTGGGAGTAACTTAAAATAATACTGAGTATCTGTATATGCATTGCAATGAACGCAGCTACATTTAAAAAAATAAGTACCAACAGTAAACATTATGGTCTGAATTTAGGTTGCATAGGATTTAGGCTACATAGGATTTTAATGTTTATTCACCACTGATATTACATATTAGTCCAAGACCAGGGTTAATCCATGTCCAGTAAACTGACCCAAACACTTGAAAGCTTGCTGACTTCTAGAGGACAAAGTAAAAGACTGTGTGGAGAACTGCTTGAAGTTAATCCATAAATCTGAAAAGGACTGCAGCTCTAAACAAAGAAAGGTTTCTGTCAAAAACAAGGAAGACACCACATGTCTCCAGCATTGAACTGAGTCTCCTAAATCAGAAGTTGTCCACTGTCCGTGCTCTGGCAGGTCAAAGCCCCATTTGGAAGTGGTAGATCAGGAGGTTAATCATGCATGCAGTATGGTCATCTTTGCAGGTGGCCCATGATTTTAGACATCTCAGTAGCACCATGAGACCACAGCCTACTGCTGGTGTAACCCTCCAAACACATGAGGACTATCCCAAGATTACAGGCAATATATATATGGCATAGAGGATGGGGAGGTCGCATAAGGTTACTGGCAACATTGAAAGCAAAGGGGGGGAAAAGCCACTTCCAGAAGCTTTTAATTTATTGTTGCACAGATTAAAAAAAGGAAACAAAGCAAATAAGACAGTTATCATTGAATATGCCTCACCTTGGTTTCTACAGGTAGAAGTATAATGTCAGAGTGACAGCTGATCTTTTACTGGTTTCTCTGTGGTCTAATTTAATTTGACATTTCCTTTCTACAACTGTCACACTGCAAAATTAGGTCCTATTCCAAGTATGTACATAATCTCTATCCATCTATCTTCCTTTCTCTCTCTCTTTCTCTCTCTCTCTCTCTCTATCTCCCTCCCTCACCCCCCTCTCCCCACCCCACCCCTCAGTACCACACAAACAGTCACTGGTGTGGTATAGGGATATTGGACTGTGCAGCATTATGACTGAAATTTTTCAATTTACTATTGGTTGGAGTTGCCACATTCCTATTAGTCATTGTATCAGTGCAGAGACTTCTGCATTGTGTCCTCCCAGGTAATTAATCATTCTGTCGCAAAGCCAGGCTTGTAATGTTACGTTGTGTTCATTTTAAAGGCATATATTTAGCAGGGATTTCTGGCTGCTAAATCCAACTCCACTCCTTCTGCACAGAGCTATAGGTACAGAACCCAGTTGTGTGTTGAGTGTAATTATTTGCATGCTGCCAAGTCCCTGGGGAAGTGGACCTGGGTGGCGCACATGGCGCAGGACCAGAGAACCAGGGGGAACCAGGCACCGCTGATCCTGATAGCAGTGTAAGTTGTGGCCTTATTTGGCAGCTGGAGTAATTTGCTAATTCAGTGTTTCCCCATGTGCCTGCACTCTCACTATCTCTCTCTTGCTCGACTGTGGTGGAATCCTTCAATTGTGCAACGCCAGTGAATAATATGCCCTCAAAGCCACTAGGGACTGAAGTAGGGCCATGGACTTTTTTAATGCAATTTGCCTGGCTATGAATCTGAGGTTCCGGTGACGGCTTCATCCCAGAGCTGTCACTCGGAAGCGCAGGATGTCTGGGCCGAGGCGCCGTGAGTTAGTGGGTCACATTTGAATTGGAAAACGTCTTCCATCATGACCCTGAGTTATCAGAGCCTCATGGCCATGTGTTGTTTCTTCAGGTTCATTTGCATTTTTCATGATCTCGGTATATTTGAAATACTGCAACAGACTTGGGTTCTGTGCTATTTTGTTTCATCTCAGTTTCTGATTTTATCTTTGCACATGGATTATTGCATGCACCAAAGATTTTAATGTATCCGCCACTAGCCTTTGGGCATACGTATAAATCATCTCCGATCAATATCCTCCATTTCCAGTCACACATACTGCTGCAGCACTGTAAGTGAGTGCAGCTCTGAAAACTATCAGGAGCCACAGGTTCCCCCCAGATGGGGCCATATGAACTGAAGGTTAAACACTAGCTGTCCCTCCCAGCAGACCTGAACGTCACATTGGAAAGTGGAGAAGTGTGCTCTACTTTGCCCAATATTGTGGCACCACTGCTGTTGCATAGGGCTGTGTTCACTACAACACTCATTTACCTTCCTTCTTGATTTGGAGTAATAGGTTTGGAATTGTGCATTTCTTGTGGATGTTTTCGCTGAACTCCTTAAGATAAGCGGTGATTTCACACATGATGGATCTCTCTTGGTAGCAGCTGGACTCTGCTCAAGTAGTGACATTTACCTGACATTTATTGAGAGTACATATGACTTTTTCAGCTCTAAGAATTCTTGCAATTCACAATTTTGCGAAGTCACAGTTTTCCTGAAGTCATCAGCTCTGAGGAAGTCACAGGGTCATCATGACATCATCAGTGCGGGTCATTAGGAAGAGAACTGATTTACAAAAGGGTCGTTTTGTTTTTAAATTGAATTTAACCGTCTCCTCTTTGCAATATCTGAATATCAGCACTGGCTACACTCGCTTTCTACACTTCCATATCTGTTATTGCTGCTAGAAACAACATAAACAGGAAACATGGCTAGTATTAGTTAATGAGAATCTCACTGGAAGATAAAGTCATTGTACAAATTGCACCCTGATGCTCATCTGCAGAAATCTCACCAGTTTTTTTTAGAAAACAAGCAACCACCTGATAAAATTACACCTACATTAGAATCAGCATTATGGTAAAAATAAAAAATCAAATAGCATTTTCCACCACTAAGATTGCAACATATTTTCCAAGTAGATATAATACTGTAAATGAGAATTCACTGACTATCCTTAGTGATGGATACATATGGAGTTCTGTTATAGACCATTGTCTGGCCATCACTGTCAAATGAGGAAAGTGTGTATGTGTGTAACGTGTGCGTGTGTGTGTGCGTGTGTGTGTGTGTGTGTGTGTGTGTGTCATGTACTGCCATATGTGCTGTGTGATTCCAGACTGGCTCGACAGCAGATTGCTCCAGGCTCCCACATGAGCGTGCTAACAAAGATGATGGAGTGAAGACAAGCTTCCGAAGAAGCTTCCGAAGAAGCTTCCGGAGAAGCTGAGGTTCCGCCAACGTGCCGCTCCTAATCTCTCTAGTGTGGCCTTCAAAGAAGCGCAGAAGCAGTGTACATAGGCAGGAGGGGCCAGGAGGGGTCAGGCAGGGCCAGGAGGGGTCTGGTGGGGTCAGGAGGGGCCAGGTGGGGCCAGGCAGGGACAGGAGGGGACAGGCGGAGCCAGGTGGGGCCAGGAGTGGGACAGGCGGGGCCAGGTGGGGACAGGCAGGGACAGGAGGGGCCAGGCAGGGACAGGTGGGGACAGGCAGGGACAGGAGGGGACAGGAGGGGACAGACGGGGCCAGGTGGGGCCAGGAGTGGGACAGGCGGGGCCAGGTGGGGACAGGCAGGGACAGGAGGGGCCAGGCAGGGACAGGTGGGGACAGGCAGGGACAGGTGGGGACAGGCAGGGACAGGAGGGGACAGACGGGGCCAGGTGGGGCCAGGAGTGGGACAGGCGGGGCCAGGTTCGGGCTAGGTGGAGCCTCAGCTGCAGCAGGCCTCGCTCGCTCTCACCCTCCACAAAGACGAGCCATCTGGCAGCAGCCGGGCATTTTTAATGGCTTCATTATGGGATGGGGATGCTTCACCCCATCCTGGGTGGGCTGCCATGGGAAGGCTGCTCCTCTACCCATAAAACAAACGGGGCCATGCCAGCTATAACTTAGACACTGTGGTTCCACTAATGATAAAGCCCAAGTAAGACCAGGGACGTCATTTTTCATTTTGTTTTCAGGAGGGTGTCCACGTTGCATGCGGAGTGTATTGCGGGCTAGTGTTCCAGTGGGAGTGTTGCCACAGACCTACCGCTCACTGGAAGGAGAGAGTGGTGGATGCCATGCTATCACTCATGACTGTTTAGGCTGGCACTAGCGCATCGAGCCTGCACACGCTCTGCTTGCAAAGCAAAGCACCTAGGTATTCCCCAGGCGTGGATGTCAGAGCAGCCTGGCCGTGTGCATGCATAGTTAAGCACACTCGACCAGGCAAATGTTTATCTTGTGTGTTATGTGTGCAATTGTACTTTCTAGTGCCGTATCATTGGAAAGGTAAAAAAAAAAGTCCCAGTGTTATAAAGGCTGTAAATATACAGATGGAGATATTTGATGCCATCTGGACAGGGCAATGTCTCCATTCATTTGCGTTTTAGAAAGGACAGGGACCAGTTCAGAAGACACAACCTCCCCGTGCCAGTGTGATGTATTTCGTGACACTGTAGTACTCAGTGTCTGTAAATTCATTATAAACATAACTTGAGTGAAAGGGTAACGCATTACTTATGTCAGAACAGAGCTTTGGGCTGTCGTTGTAGTGTATGGTAGATCTTTTCTTCCTTCTTCTCTTTCTTCCTTTCACAGTGTGAGACTGGGGGGGGGTAATATGGCTATCCATAGCCCTTAGCGGAGCTTTTTTAATTGGAATGTGCCCAGGAAAGCCCTAAGGTTGGGTGATGAATGCGTGAGGAGGCACCTCTGGTCTCACAGACACGGTTTGAGTCAGCACCACCAGAGCGACCCGGAAACACCTCATGGCTCATAAACTTGCAGGCCAGCCACAACTCTCATTGGCTGTTGCCATGCCATACAGGAGACGTATGTCCTCACCGTGGCAGCATCGGCAGAAACCGGCGCCTTTTGTGCCGGAATGCCAGGATTGTTTTACTTTATCGCTTTCATTTTCCTGTTTTTATATGCTCCTTTCTCTGAGGACAGTTATTTATCACGGGCTGCTTCCAAGAGAAAAGCACAACAAAGCTCAAGGCGCAGGACTGGGGGGGCGGGATGATTTATCATTCCTTACCGCCCTCCACTTCTGCTCTCCTGAGTCGAACACAGAAAGACAATTCACTCCGTCACTCCCCCTCACAGTTCAGCTCTATGTCTTCCTCCCTGCATCCCGACTAATGATTCGCTGACAAGGGCTGGGTGTGTGGGGGCAGGCGTCCCTGCAGCTGCTGGCGTGTATGTGCCAGGGAGGAGTCCCAGTTAATTACTCCGCTAATGAACGCGCAGAGGCGGTCTGATGCGTCACCCGTCACACAGCGACTCGCGAGCAGAGGTGTCGGCTATCCGGCCGTGCAGGCGATCCGTGCCGCAGATGCAATTATTTTGAATTGTTGTTCTACAAAAAATTTGAATACGTGACAGCAGGCACTTACTGGTGTCTGCCTTCTCCACAGCTCCCTGGGAAAAGCCGCATCTGTACAGTACAAGCAATGGGAATAGCAGCCTACCACAGCAATGAACCTAGGAAGGGCTCGTTAAAATGCTGAAATGAAAATGAGCTACCACATATTTTACAGCTCGAGCCACAATTTCAGCCGCACACTTTCCAATCCTTTGAATCCTGCCGTAATTACCCAGTACGTGTTTGGGAAACACAAGAATGCCAACTGACAGTGTGACAAACAGACATAGCACTCTGCCATTCCTGCGTTTATTTCTCTGCTTTTAATTGAACTGTGAGGAGAGTCACATTTTGCCTTGGGGCTGGGGGCAGGTCGTCACCATTAATCTTAATCTGTGTTTGCGTGTTATGCACTCATCCAGCTGGCTCCCCCAGCATTAGTGGTCCTGCCAATTCCATACCACTCTTTCCATGATCTCTAGCTTTCTGTTTTAATATTTACACATTTGGGATGTAGGCTCCAGATTTGCCAAACTCCATTAATGAGTTTAAAGAGAGTGCATAAATGGGTTCTGGAGGGAATCCATATCTAGGTTTAAAAAGTAAAATACATTCTATTTCAGGGAACACAATAACAATATCTCAACTCTTGGGTAACAGGAAAAATGCCCCCAATTTTGTTTGCCTGTAACCTACGTGGGTGGGTAGTAGATGTGGCTGTTCCCATGGTAGTTTGAGTGAATGAGGGTCTAAATGATTGTGTTCTCGGGGTAATTAGGGAGATGGGGTTCTAACTCACATGCCCAAGGTACTTAGTTTCATATAGAGCTAAATATAAACACCTCAGGCACTCTTTTGTAAAGTGACTCATATGGCCTTTCCACCACTCTCTCTAACCCAAATATAAGCAGTAACTTTGGTGTGGAGGGCCATATACTCTGGTGTTACCTGTGTTATTAGCTAGCCACCACTAATAAACACTGGTCCAGTGCACTGTCAAAGTTTAGACCTACACAAACTCGTCCACAGTCCTAGTCTGTGTCATGAACATTTGCAGAGACAATGTAATCACATTAAAGGCTTTCACTTGCATTAGTGCTCTCACTGCTGCTCCACTAGGGTGGGTGAAGATGTCCGCGCACACACATGCTGTAATTGAGTGAATTTCAGCTGATGGAGCTGAAATGATGGCAGACGCTGTAAAAGAAGAGGACTTCATTTGACAAGAGCGTTACTCAGCCTTTCAGTGCTCTGCAGGGTCTACAGTGAGCATGTCTGAAGGCGTTCTCGAATCTTACAGGCAAAATGCACTACACGATTATTCATCACTAATGAATAATACAAGGCTGTTAAATCCTAATACAGACTGGTAGGGGAGCACTGTTATGTGTTTAGGTTATAATGTCAGAGAGTAATTATTACATAAAGAAAATACATACAAGTGAATTAAAGTGTCTTCTTACATGCAAGTGTTATGTTAGGATTTATGGGTATTGACCCCAGAGAAATGTTGGGTGTAGAAACCAGGGGATAAATACCCCTGGGTAACTGAGTCTTGGTTTTAGTAAAGCATGTTCTATAGGACTTTTCTCTAATGAACCTATCTAACAAATATAACCTATCTGGACACGCAACAATCTATACATATCACCTCACAAGTGCACACACACCATGCATTGGGTACTGATTATTCATCTGTGCTAAAATAAGTACGTCTCTTTGCTAGACTAACTTGAAATTATTTGAATTAACTTTGTTGGTTGTGACTTTAAACAATTTTTACATAATCCACATTATCCATTTTACACTCATGTAATGTCAGAGCCATTTCCTTTTGGTCAGTAGGAGGACAAATATGAGAAAAAAACCATGAACACTGAGATCTACATTATTGAGATGTGATTATTTAGGATTTTTTTATATTAAAAGAAGCTAATTTTTATGAACGCATAATAAATAGTATTAGGGACCATTTTCTTACTATTATTTGGGGAGGGAAAGGGTTTATGTAACTCTCAGTTGAATTTAAATTACTTTTCTTACTGGTCTTGATAATCAATCATGTCACTTTTGGTTGGCATGGTGTTTTATTGTGCAAAATGAAACCTAATTCCAAAACAGTAAATTATTCAGTTGTGTTACACAATTCACACAATTGTAATGGATTGCATACCATCGCAATATTCTTCAGTTTTATAAATTTCTTTCACAATATTTTAAAAGAAGTTGGCAGTACACTAGTTAGTACTTAGAATTCTAAGTATTTACAGGAATAATACTGGCAGGTTTGTAGGTCAGAACAAGCCAAAACAGTGTACACATTTAATATCTGACTTCAAAGTAATGAATTTAATTAATTTTTCCAAAGACAGCAATACCCCAAAGCACCAGTTTATTAGGTACACCTTGCTAGTACGGGGTTGGACCCCCCCTTTGCCTTCAGAACCTTCGTGACATAGTTTCAATAAGGTACTGGAAACATTCCTCAGAGAGTCTGGTCCATATTGACATGATAGCATCACGCAGTTGCTGCAGATTTGTCAGCTGCACATACATGATACGAGTCTCCCGTTCCACCACATACCAAAGGTGCTCTATTGGATTGAGATCTGGTGACTGAGTACGGTGAACTCATTGTCTTGTTCAAGAAACCAGTTTGAGATGATTCGTGCTTTATGACATGGTGCGTTATACTGCTGGAAGTAGCCATCAGAAGATGGGTACACTGTGGTCATAAAGGGATGGACATGGTCAGCAACAATACTCGGGTAGGCTGTGGCGTTGACAAGATGTTCATTTGATACCAATGGGCCCAAAGTGTGCCAAGAATATATCCCCCACACCATTGCACCACCACCACTACCCAGCCTGATCCATTGATGCAAGGCAGGATGGATCCATGCTTTCATATTGTTGACACCAAATTCTGAATCTACCATCCAAATGTCGCAGCAGAAATCGAAACTCATCAGACCAGGCAATGTTTTTCCAATCTTCTATTGTCCAATTTTGGTGGAATTGTAGCCTCAGTTTCCTGTTCTTAGCTGACAGGAGTGGCACCCAGTGTGGTCTTCTGCTGCTGTAGCCCATCCACCTCAAGGTTTGATGTGTTGTGCATTCAGAGATGCTCTTCTGCCTCAGTTGTAACCACTGGTTATTTGAGTTACTGTTTCCGTTGTATCAGCTTGAACCAGTCTGGCCATTCTCCTCTGACCTTTGGCATCAACAAGGCATTTGCACCCACAGTACTGCGACTCACTGGATATGTTCTCTTTTTTGGACCATTCTCTGTAAACCCTAGAGATGGTTGTGCGTGAAAATCCCAGTAGATCAGCAGTTTCTGAAATATTCAGACCAGCTTGTCTGGCACCAACAACCATGCCACATTCAAAGTCACTCAAATCACCTTTCTTCCCCATTCTGATGCTCGGTTTGAACTGCAGCAGACGGTCTTGGCCACGTCTGCATGCCTAAATACATGGAGTGGCTGCCGTGTGATTGGCTGATTTGACATTTGTGTTAATGAGCAGTTGGACAGGTGTACCTAATAAAGTGGACGGTGAGTGTATATATAATGGCAGTGAATGAGAGGCAGCACTCATAGCACATTGCAGGACATAATGACTAATTAATACATGCACGTGTGGAAATATGTGCTCATGGCAGATATTACATCTTTATTTTCACATATCAGTAGGGATGCCGCAGTGCACATCGATGATGGTGGAGATTTAAGCGGCACCGAAGCACTCGGCTGCTTCCCTCAGTATTTTCCAATTAAAGGCAGAGCGTAGGCTTAGCAGAATGGGGCAATAAATCACACAGGCTCTCAGGTGCACTCTCTGTGCCATGGCATTTCACTGTCAGGGAAACTGATTGACTTTCCCTGGATATTTCTGTGCGCAAAAACATGTTATCACCTCACATCGGAGGCAGGATGAACTAGTAAGAATCTGCCCTATAGCCTATTTTACACAGGGGGGTGTTGTGAGTGATGAGAGAGTTTGTTTTCTGGGCACTCTGATGTTCTGTCTTCCTTCAGTGGCCTGTAAGACCACCCAAAACCAAACAATGAAGAATATATGATATAAATCTATATGAAGAAGATTTATATCTGCAGTGTAAGATATGTAGAGACACTAAAAATTGTCATGACGTACTACACAAAGTTTCCAGAGAGCTACAGGATGTTTCTGACAGAGTTCCTTCAGCTGTGCAAGCAAAGTGCTTCTGAATAAGTAGGAGGAGGATTTCGTTTGTATTTGAAAAAGTAGGTGTTTAAATCAGAACATTCATTCAATGGTGTCCTGAAGGTCCAAGAGTGTAGAGAAGTTCTTTTTCTTTGGGTTTCCTAATTTCATTGCTGCCATAGCAACAACAGCCCATGCAGATATGTCATTTATATAATGACCATTAGTATTAAATGCCTTGGCATTGTAAATGAAAAATCCTTAATCCTGAAGGTCCAAAGGGGTTCAAGAAACTTACCAGCAAGTCTTCTCTTGGTTTCTTCAATGAGACAATGAGAGGTGATCCTTTAGTGCCAGTTTGTGTCTAAGTACAAAATTAACCACTGTTTTACTTGTTGGGTGATAAATCAGCACCAAAGAATTTTTTGTAATCTTCACAGCAGATTGTTTGGTTTTTCCCCTTTAATTTCAACAATAGTTAAGTTCTTACATATCAGAACCTACATACATGTTGAAGGTGCTTCACACTTTTTACAAAACGCCTGAAAAAACATATGCTACCTGACCATCTGAACTAACTCACCTTCTGTTCTGTTTTGTCATAGTTTTCCTTAAGTTTTAAATGCATTAATACAATGTCAATTATTATTAAAGTGAATCGCCACTGGAAACAACAAATCCTTAATCCTAATGGTCCTGAAAGGTGTTCAACAAACTCATCAACAAGCCTTCTCTTAGATTCTCCAAAAGAAAGCCAATTACATCTTTTGCAGGAAATACAGTAGATCCTGCAATGATGCATTGTTAATAAATGAAGTGCTATATAAATTAATGTTGATATTTCAGGCTTTCAAGGATTTGTAAAAACTGTGAAGAGTCATTAACATATGTAGGTAAGAACTGAACAGTTGGTTATAAAACGTTGGGATGTATACATTGGGATGTCCAGGACTATTGTCCTTTTTGGGAGGATACATATATTTTTTCCCACCATTATTAATAGCATCAACATACCCATGTACTTCCCTAGTGTGTAGCAACATACAACCCCACCCCATTCAAACTCATATACACACACACACACACCCTCACACACGCAGACACACAAGAAGAGAATTTATGACAGTGTTTGGTGTTTTCTAGCAACATAGATGCACCTTGTTAAACGAAGCAAATGCATCGATGCATTATTGGGAAGAGATCACTTAGTGTTGTGGATTTTTTGGTTACAAATAGACTTTAGCCATTACATTTAACGGAAAGACAGTGGGATGCAGAAGGATGATTAAGTAAAATATCTTTCTTTGTAAGTGATTGAGAGGCCTGTGATAAAAAAATACAACTTTCACTGAATTCAAAGGAGTTTTTGTGTGTGCATGTTTTTAAACAAATAGGATAGCACAGCAAGTAACAATTAAAGCTAACTGTCAGCCTACAAATATGAAGTCGTTTTTGTCTCCCACCCAAGCCTTACTGGAGCCAATAATATTGGATTTTACACTTATTTTTCTTAGCTCTCTCTCTCTCTCTCTCTCTCTCTCTCTCTCTCTCTATATATATATATATATATATATATATATATATATATGAATACTATACACTACAAAATTGCTTCTTTTTTGCAGTTTCAGACCATTACATCCCAGGCCCAGGAGATGCCAATGCTGTTTTCATCAGTTCTTATATTAAAGAATAAATTGATGTTCTTTTGCAAATTTTGTCTGGAGTCACAAAAAGGTTTGGGACCTGGTACAGTGTTGTTTTGTAACCTAAAGTGAATTCACTGGAGGATGGCTATGCCAAAATAAAGAAGCTAAGATTAAAATTTCAGTTCTTAGGCACTGAAAAATGACCCTGCTTATGCAATTTCCATTTGCTCACTTGAGACCCTACGAAATAAAAAAGTACAATGTCATTTCATTGATAAGCAGGGAAAGGGGACTTGCTTTCTCCGTGTTCTTCCAGAGAGTGAGCTTATCTGCTCTATGTCCTATAGTGATGTCAGTAGAACTTCAGTGTTTGCATAAATGTTAATGATTGGTCTTAAACATACAGCATGAGTGAATGAAAATGACTTAAATTTAGATATGTTGCTTTTGAATGAACCTCAAAGCTCAGTGAGGTTGTATCGCAGTGCAACAAATGCATAATCACTGCCATGAAACATACTGAAGGCTAATTTGAAAGTAACAGTTCGGGGAGATCATTTCATACACACCCCAAATTGTTGTTCTGTATGATTACTTTACTGGACACTGGAAGATTCACCTTTTACTGACTGCTCAGCATTTAAACAAACAAACAAAAAAAACACTGAAATGAGAATTTATGTTTTATAAAAGAGTAGGGCTCATAAACCATGTGTTCTAGTAGTTTAGCATTACCCTTGGAGAGCTTGGGGAAACTCTGGACCGTAGAAATATTTGCTGTAGAGAGTGCAGGGGAAGTTTATGTAGTCTATCATAGAGTAAGGGGATCCCTTTTGGGTATAGATCATACAGTATATATAAAATATATAAAGTCCTTTATTTGTTATAGGGCTTTTCCACTAGCCTGCAGAAAACATTGTGAATATCTTTTGAGTAAGCAAGCCTGGGAATTAGGAATACTAATGTTGGGGTTTGGAGCTGATTGTATGGTGCATCTAGTCATTCCTGTACATTTGAAGTTCATTTGGGAACTAGGATCTCGTGAGATCAGGAGAAAGAAAGCATGGTGTGTAATCCTCCCCAGAGTGTTCATAGACCAGTGTTGTGGGGGAGACGCAAGATTTACCTTTCAATGATGTGAGGCTAAGATGCCAGTGCAGTCTCTCAACACTGTAAACCATTACCACCCCATCACCCCCCATTTGAAAAGAATGTGTTCAATTTAGTCTGATTCCCCAATTTAATCAGAATATAGATTAAATATAATGTTCCCTTCATGGCTGTGTCTGATTTTGCATCAAATTGATACTCATTTGATCAAATTTAATAATGTTTCAATTTTTCCTTTAGACGAAATGAGTAATCACAGGGAGAATTTAGAAATAACTTTCAGTGTAAACCTCAAAGACAAAATTGGGTTTTTATGCACTGTATGATGAATTTCATCACTATTCTCAATCAACTCAAATACAGTTGAGTACTCTAATTAAATGTGTAATATTAAACATAAGACTTATAAAAGAGAAATCTGTTTAATTAGATCTGAACTTGGTCAAATTCTTAAGTTTGGTTGTCAGCCTTAATTAGCATAATCTGTTAACTGTTTATAGTAGAAAGACAAACTATGCCTTCATTCTGTTTCTATCCTATTAGTGTCAATGATACTGTTTTTGTACAGTGCCAGGTAAATAGCCACATGGTTTTTGGCATAAGCATTAACAGATGAAGAGCAGATGAGAGCAGATGAGAACAGACAAGCTCTTCATCTGTTCTGGGCAAATTATGTGTTTAATCTGCAACTGCTCACTTGTTTTAACCACAAAGGTGTTCACAATATAGACTACAGAGTTTATAAAAATATTCAAAGAGCAGCTCTACCTGACAATGACTGAAAAATATAGAGAATAAAATGCAAGTCTTACAATGTCGAGTGCTGATCCTTTTAACTTTTGTGATGTGTGTGACCCACTGGTCGTTTTGTCCTTAGCTCTCGAAATAAAACATCTGTCCTGAAATTGGGCAGGACCGGCTGAAATCTGGTAATTAAATGTGAAGGGTGTAACCAGTTGAGACGATTGCTGACCTCGGTAGCTTTGACACTGCGCTGCTGTGAACTGAAAAGTGCTCTGAATTGAAAATGCACCTGGTACTTCTTGCAATGACATTTTGCAAAAACATAAATTGTTTTGTTTAGCTGTGAAATATATTTCAAGCATACCAAACCTGTTAAATGAATCTAACAGTTAATACTTATACATCCTATTTCACCAGTTTAGCATCAGACAGAGGCCCACGCCCATTCAAAAATGGTTTGACTGTCATTACAAAAAGGCTGTTGCTCGAGTAGCAGGTCTCACAGAACCAAATAAAATTCCATTTTACACTGTTGTAAAGAAGGACATTTGTACTACGTAGCAGAACTAGTGATATTTGGAAACTGTGTCATGGTTTAAAGGGGAACTCAGAGAGCTTCATGAATTATTAATATGTGACTATGTATCATTTTAATACCATTTTAAATACTGTTCCATACTAAAAAATTTTTTCATGATATCATAGAATTAATATTCTTGGCAGGGTGGTGAAATTTTGCACATTTAGGTCATTAATTTCATGAAGTGTATTGGGTAACACTTTACTGAAGGGCCTGGTTTACAAGGATACACCTAGCCCTTCATAAACACACTCAATCGTAGATAAATGTTGATAAATGGCAATTCCATCAAGTACAAGCGGTCATAAAAGCTGCTTTTATCAATTTTGATGTCAAGCTGACATAACAACTAGGCCTATATCAAGTGACAGATTTTTTGGTTACATTAGGATACGTCATGACCATAGTATATACAAGGGACAGTATGTCACAGTTGAATTTTTGAAGCAACATTTTTGAAGCAAATTTTTTGGCCGACATTTTGTGTGCGATTGCGCAACAGATGATCAGATTTTCACCGCCTGAAGAAAAAAAACTCCATACAGTATCTCATAATGGAAACCTATGTTTGCCATTTGAAGAAAAAAAGTCCATATAGTATTATTACTTATCATCTCATAATTATGACAATATGAGAATAAGTCATAATTACAAGATATATACAAGTCATAATAATGAGTAAATTATGAGTTAGTATCTCATTATTACAAGATAGTAAGTCATAATAATGAGATAGTAAGTCATAATAGTTGCTATAGTCAATTTACATATTGTTGTTTTCTGTTTTCTTAGTGGAATCAATTGATAACCCTAACCCTAACCCTAAACACAGCTTACTTTTTAAAGATCAATCAATTTGGAACAGAGGTTTAAACTGTTCGAAAGGTCATAAAAGTTACTTTTTTTAACACTGAAAAATTTCCCATCTATAATATATAGGAAATAGACCGTTGGAAAAGAGTGGTCTTGATGTGTTACTAA
The DNA here is from genome assembly GCF_052324685.1 of Brachyhypopomus gauderio. NCBI lineage: Eukaryota > Metazoa > Chordata > Actinopteri > Gymnotiformes > Hypopomidae > Brachyhypopomus > Brachyhypopomus gauderio. Next base: position 10,408,760 of record NC_135221.1, on the reverse strand, counting down.
AACATTTAGACACTCTCTAGACTCCTAATAACAATGAGATTCTCTATATATTCCTTCAGGCATGTATATCAGTGCATATTTTGAATAATTTACTTGGCAAAATTACCAGGTTTCGGGCAATAAAATGTAATAAAGGGGAAAGAGATCATTAAATATGCATTGAGCTTTGGTGTATTATTCTGCAGAGGTCTCCCCTCTGCTTGCATATCTCTAACATCTCTGAGACAGTTCCATTTCATTTTGAAGGCCATGGGAGGGCCGTAATCAGTCCTTATTATTGACTCATGGCATACATGCATTATGAAGGCTTGTTTGGCAAATGCAGAATCTAGGCGATTCTACGTTTGAATAGTAGTGATAATCAAACCTGGATGCCTTCTATGATTTCTCTTGCACAATTTTGGAATACTAAGATACACTGCATTTTTTAATTATGGTGTCATTTCAGGGTTTGATTGTGCACTTAAACCTGAGGTTTCTGTGCTTATGCCTGAAGACTCTTATAAAAAAAACTGATGTATTGCTCCTCATTGTGCAAGCTGAACATGGCATCCATGTGATGAGCATTTTAAAAGCATCTGGACAGTGGATTTAGCATTTTGAATGCTTCCATCTCTACCCTTTCATACACTGCTTTACTTTGGTTCTGTTTGTGTACCTTTCATCTAAACCTTTTGTTGTTATTGAATACTTTTTCTGAACAATGCTTTTATCAAAATAATTATAAGGAGCATTTCAATACTAAAAAGTGGTTAAAAGTTAAATAAGCTGAAAACCCTCTTTAAGAAAAAGGCCAACAGCATTTTGGAGGACAGAGCCAGTCTTCATTCCAGTTTGAAATGGCCTATTCACTCCAGTTTGAAATGGTTTCTTTACTCCAGTATGAAATGGTCTCTTCCCTCTAGTTTGAAATGTTTTGTCAGGTGGGACAGTTCAATAACCCCCCAACATGTTTTTCATGCAAAATTCCTTTGGATAAAAACAAAAGTGAAACACACAGGTGTGTGCAGGTGAGGGTTTTTTTTTGTTGTGTTGTTTGTAAAATATAAATGCAAACAGAATCTCCTTCTGGGCCACTCATCCAGTTTTACACATTATTGAGAATCTATGCTACCTCTGTCAAAAGGCTGCAAGACATTGAAGATGCAGCGTCCATGATCTTTAGTTAGTATATCTTTCTTCCTCCCCTCTGTCTCTCCTCTGTATACCCCTAAGCTCCTCCCCTAATAGGACAGATCATATTGTTACTAGATAAGGGTGCCAGAGGCAATCAATAGCTAATACACACAGTATTAGACTGGACAGTTGTGTACATAACATTCACTTAAGAACATAGCGATTTATCAATACTTTGTCAGAGTCTTTAGTTAGCTTTACTAATCCTTGTTCTTTTTCTCTCTCCAGGTTGTCTTGCACCGAGTTCCTCTCTGCTGTGGTTGACGAATCCTCCAGCTGCCTCCTCCAGCCTTCTCGTATGGGGACCACAAGGTAAGTGCATTGCTCTTCAAGTTCTCTTGTACATGCGTGTGCATGTGCATGGATATCTGGTGATGGGGCATTGTAGTGAGCTGATCACATGCTCCCTCTAGCACATCACCTGTCATGGAGTGTGCACGACATGACATGACAGCCATAGATTCTTGTTTCTGCCTGAGGCGTTTAGCCTAGTCAAAATATGGCTTTTTGTTGTCGAATGATCATTTTTGTTTAATTTTTGTTAAGTGAGCATATTTTTGGCAAAAAAAAAACAAACAAAGAATGTTGCTCTCTGGATAGCAGAGACATTCATTTATAATAACCAGGTAATTAGTTTGTCCATTTATGTGCATGTCTGTTGTTTGAAATGCTTGGTGTCGCTCTGAAGCTTTAAACAAACTGCTTTCAGCAGATATGTAGCTGCAATATGTTTTACAGCATATAATGTTCACAATATAACTGCATGTTCTATAGTATAACATTAATAATTTTACATTACAAACAGAGAAAGGGGCTAGTATACACCAGACCCAACAGAAAATAATACGCACACAACACACAAAAGGCTACGAATATGCCAAGAGCTGAGTTTTGAGGTGAAGTTTAGACTAGTTTATCTAGTTCTAGTGAATACTAAGATCTTAAATATGGGAGAAGCACTCCACAAGTGGGGTGCCATGGCAGAAGTCAAGTACAAGGATTGGGTAGAGTGACGAGGATGGGAGAGAGACCAGAAAGGTAGGCAGGGCCCATTCATGGCGTGCCTTGAAGGGTAAGAGAGGAGTCTTATAGTACATACAAGCCTTTAGGGGGAGCCAGTTAAGATTTTTGAGACCAGGAACGATTTACTTATGGAATCAGGAGAGGATGAGATGAGCAGCAACATTCTGAATGAATTGTTTTAAAGAAGTAAAAGTTTTTATGAGAAATAAATGGAATGATGGAATTGCAGAAGTCTGGAAGTATCTAGAGCATGAGCAAGTGTCTCAGCACGGGACTAGATCAGTGACGGACAAAGTTTAGAGATGGTGGATTTGATGTACAAGTCCGATTGAAGGTGGGATCAAAAATGATATGAAGACTATTTGTAGTGAAGGAGGGGACATGGTCATTTTAGGGGTAACAATTTTGGCAAATGAATGAATTTATTGATTGAGTAGCATTAATACATTTGGGACAGTTATGGATCATCCAGTTTAAATATCCTAGAAACAGACAGGTTGGAGGGAGGTTGAAACACAGAGGGTTTTAGTCAAGATGTAACACAGAGGGGTTAGTTAAACACAGAGGGGTTAGTCAAGATGTAGGATTCAGCACAGTAGTAAAAGTTGCTGTTGTGGTGTCTAATGATACACTCAAGAGTAAGAAAAAAAAAAAAAAGTAAAGCAGAGAAGTCTGAAAACTGACCCCTAGGGGACACCGTGGTTGAACTGCAGTCTGTTACAGTTAACCAATGGAATACAGTGCCTGTGATTGCTATAGAAGATTTGATTTGAAATTTGAATGGGAAATGGTGTCAAATACTGAACTCAGATCAAGGAGAATAAGAATTGTGACCAGAAACAGGAGTGCAGAGGAGATTGCTGATTATTTTTGACCAGGGTAGTCTCAGTCCTGTGGAAAAAGCAAAATACAGAGTGCAATTGAGGAGATTATTAGTGTCAAGACTGGCAGAAATGAAGTTAGGTTCACAACAAAATGTCCTGGCATTCTGGGTAAAAATGGGAAATTAGAAATAGGACAAACGTTATTTAAATTGGCAGAATCCAAACATGATTTCTTAAGGAAAGGGCTAATAGCAGCCAAGAGAGGATGGAACACTTCCAGTGGCTAAAGATGAGCTACCAATATTGGTGATCAGAGAGCAGGCAGACTAACTAGAGGAGAGGGAGGTGGATCAAGTAGGTAGAGGATTTGGACTTGTGAGGATTTTAAGATATTGTTTGTCATGTGTAACTCATTAACAGCATCAACCTCTGACAGGGAGCTGGAGTATTTATATGTTAAATGGACATCGAGGCCACGTAGCTGCAGAATGGAGCTGGTGGCTAATACTGTCAATTGAACAAAAACAAGTGGTAGTTAGTGAAAAAGGTTTGGGTGGGTGTGGAAGTTTATTGATGGTAGAGAAAATAATGTTGATTATTTAGTATTTATTTAATTATTCAGAATTTATTAATTTGGAATAATAAGCAGCTCTTGTTGAGGGGTGAGTCAATCAGTACTGTAGGAGAAATGAAGCAGGTCTTGAGGGGTACTTTAGTGCGTAGAGCATCCATTTCAAATGGCAAAATGTCAAAAGGTAAACTGCTAGTCAGCTAGGTTAACAGAACCGAGCTAGTTACCCTAGGGAGGCTATTCCTAGCATGAGATCATTGCTATAAAAAGAAACACAACCAATCAAGATAGCCAGCACACTAAATTTAAGCACTGTGACGTAGCCAGAAGCTCTGGTTCACCTAATCTATTGATAGAATAATTCGTCTTTATTGATATGGGGGTGTCTCTGCCATTTCACCATTTATTAGCATTGTTATCCACATGAGATGTGGTTCTAGAATGCATATGGAATGTGCTCTGAATTTCTGGAGTGCTGTAACACTCTGCCCATTCTTTCTGCGTCATTCCCAGCTTGATCACACATGTCTCATGATCTTGCATCAGCCATTAGTTCCTACATTTGAAACGTTATGTCAATGGAAGCTACTGTGTGACCTTATCCAAAGACCCAAAGGTCCAAAGGATCAAGAATTAATTAAAGAGTCGAATATTTCTGTTTGGTTTCTGATAATGTGGATAATAAAATTACTCCACTGAGGTATAACATGTTGTTGTTCATGCACAAAAGCTTGCTGTCATTCATTATTAACAAATAATAGTTCTGGAGCGCTTGGGTGGAGAAGCTGCAGGCACGAACCTTACATGCATCAGTGTATCTGTTGATTATAACCCACTGACATAAGTTCCTATTGCACGGTTCTGTGACTGACAACACACTACTCGAAATTGTTACTGCAAACAATGCGTGTCAATTTGATCTTATCCTCATCACGGGTTTCTGAGGTCACTACAGCTGACCTCAGATTTTCTTGTAAATTAGCGATCGGTGAGAACACAGAATTTGTCTTATTAGCTCATCGTTTAATTTGCAGATTTTTACATTGGACTGTCTAGACAGTACAGTTTCAGCTCACTACAGCACACCACTCCAGTGAAACAACCGAGCTTGACCTTGATTGAAATTAGACCACTACTTAAGACCTGGGTAGTGTTGCAGGTCTACAGGCTCCCTGACTAGGGTATTAAGTAGGTTATCTGTGCCAAATGTTCGTACTACGTTGAGCTTGATGTGTGAAAGTAGATGTGATGTGATTCAGTGTTAATCTCTCTGAGACTACAATGACATAGATCTCAGTTTTATATCTTAGGGCTTGATTTGCATTTTAATGGCTTGTGTCCGGACTGCGGCATTCCTCCAGCTATTCTGTTATGGCTACAGCTCGGCAATTAATTATGCATAATGGCTATACATCACCAGTGTGGGAGGGGCTCTTGTGCGTTATTATAAGGAATGTTATTGGGTTGTATATTTTTTCACTGCGAATGCAGTTAATTTTGCCCAAACAGAAAACTACACCTACTTTATTTAGAGCGAATGAGCAAATGTAAAATCATTTTATTTAAATGGTATACATGCACAAAACTGCTCTTCACTTTTCTTTCATCCTCTGTATAGCTAAGGCTATTAACGTGAGGAAAAAGCATCCATTTTACGGGACATGCTTATTAGACTTTCTATTACACAAAGGTTGAATTCCTGTAGATGCTTTGTGTGCTTTAATTTATTAAAATGCTGATTACTTATTCAGCAGTACAGAATATCAGTTAGATGTTCAGTCATTGTTAATGTGAGTAAATTGAGCAAGTGAGAGCTGCCTGAAATCAAAGCACTTTGGTGAAGAGGTCCAGTACCTGGATAAATCTTCTTTCTTATGACTTATGTGAGATGTCAAACTAAATTTAATTTGACAGGTCCTAAAAGCTAACCCACTGTATTCACTTATGCTATGTTCATAAATTAACTAGATTTCAATATGTGATTATGTGTTATAGACTCGTATATCAGGGAAATTTACAGTTATGCTTGAGGAAGACTCACTTAGCACACCTGATTCTGGACGGAGCACATGCATCAAAGTGAAGGATTGTATTTGAGGAAAGGTCATCCTGTTTACAAATAATTCTCCATGGTTGCTGCACGTAAAAAGCATAATTACTATGCGAACATGGGAGAGGCGGAGCATGTAGATGAGGACATCGTCATGGCCCCGCCCTTCATGTTCGCCGGGCGTAGAAGAACAGCGGCATCCGTCGGGCGCCATGGGAGGCAGCAGCGACGGCCTTTGTCCCGAGTGTAGAGGCAGCCCTTCATCACCGTGGAGGGCAGCGGTGGCGGTGCAGTATCGTGGTGTTCAGTATGCATCTCAGCCACCGCACGAGAGCCTGCAGAGGCTTCCAGAGAAATACGAGCAGCACGGTCACACTTGGCTGCCGTCCCAGCATCCCTTTTGCTTTTTTTCTCTATCTCTCCATCTCCAGCCTGGGGAGGATTCAGAGGAGCAGTCCAAAAGGGACACCGGTCTTTTGCTGTTAACTATCTGCGAGGAGCATACAGACGCATTCCATCCTCATGGCTTACATGTGCCTCCTAGGTGTCATTAGCTGACCTTCCTGATCTCCACGCAATGGCGTGCCGACTTTAGGGGAGGGTTAGGCCTGGGGAGGCGTAGTTGCGTTTACGTGGTAAAAATCAGTCTTGATGGTGAAGTCACAGAAATGAGGATCGTTCCTCATTTTCATTTGTATGTTCCATAATTTTTTCAGTATATATTTGGTAACGACAGACGTGGGACACTGGCTCATTCAGACAGGATGTGGAGTGCTTACACTGGCTTCAGTCTCCATTTTGCGTGAGCAGTAAGAACTGCTCCATTTAAGTGTCAGGGTGTTGCATGCTGCTACTGGACCTTTGATGAATTGCATCCGGATGTGCTTTCTGACATTACATTGTTTTGTTAACAGTTGGCCTGCTGACAAATGAAGAGGCTGAAATAGCTGAAAGTAGGATAAAAGCTTCATAAGCACTGGCTGCATCTTCTAAACTTACGATTTCCACTGAGGTTGTTAAACTTTGCATGTAATGTCCTGTTGATTCTTCAGAAGTGATGAAATTGGTCTACCCACTCTGCTGAGAGGAGGTAGTGGATGTGAACGTCTTTGCAAAAGCCAAATATCCACACCTGGACTTCAGACCACCCACCTATAAATTCCCTTCTGCCAATTTTTTGCCGAACCAAAGCTTGTGCTCTGAGATGCAGACATGCGACTCTACAAAGGGGCCCAGTGGCTTTACAAGCCCTGGTTCATAGCCGTTAAACCTCGCTCACGACTCTGCTGTTGAAGTACAGGAGTGGCTTGTATGTTTGTTGTTTATATCACAACCCACGCTCTTGGCTGAATCCTCCCTAAAACAGTGGGACCACTGGGGCGGGGACAGCAGACTGCCGATGGAACATAAGCCATGCAGGGTGTTAAGTCTGTGGATCTCTATGTGTGTCTGCTGTAGTTTTTGTGTTTTGCCAGTGACTTGTGTCGTGTGGCGTACCATAGACTTTGTCGAGCATGGTGGGTCGCGATGTTGTGGAAGAAAGCATGAACAGTGGAAGAGAACTACTGAGGCGTATGAAAGCAAAACAATTTTCTGTCAAAGCTTTGTCATTTAGCCCCTTTTCCCAGACAGCCGTGCCACTCGTCAGAACAAAGCTTGTTCCCTGTCGCATTGCTACTATTGTCTGAAACAGAGTGCTTCTGCGTTAGTAAATTACTCGCACAGAGCAAAATGACACATAATGTCACAAGAACGAGTCAGGGAGACCGGTGTATTTTTATGAGGCATTTTTAATGCTCCGCATCCAGCACAGGCAGAACCCAATGAAGAGAAATACATACTTGACACTGACTGACGCTCGTCTGGATCTTCTGTGTTGTGAGGGGTGGAGGAGGGCAGGGTGGAGGGGTGGAGGGGTGGAGAAAGGCAGGGTGCTGTCTGACTCCTTACAATGCGCTATGCTGCACATCCGACTCCAATGGCAATCTCTCGCCTTTTCACGGTAAATGCACAGGGTCTTTGATGCATACGCCATGTGTCAAGAAGGCAACAGAGCGGAAACTGAAAGATAAAGAAACACTAATTACGGTGACCGGGAATTATAAGGTGGTATAAGACAGATAACGTTTGCACTTTCTGCAGTATTTTTCCTATCCAGTGGCTTTAAAGATTCATCTGTCACCAATCAGTCCACCCTCAATATGCGTAGTTTCTTTACAGGAAGATAGAGAATCATCTAATCTCCCCTTCCAGCAGCAGAGGAAAATGTAATGATGTTTAATTGAATTCGATTTGCCTGCTTTTTCTTTTTTTTATACACAACATAAGCTTCTATTTATTTCCACAACAAATGCATCCACAAGATAAATGGAACAATCCTACTGTTTATAAATGCAGTCCATTTGGATAGAGAACATATCTAATAAGATGCTGTCTAATAAGACATATGCTGGTGGCTTGCACTCTAATTCATCCATGCTGACTTCACCACCCCAACATGGACTCATTTGTATCTGTTTTGCTTTTAGTCATACCAGCAAGCTCCTCTGTCGGGTCCACAATGGCGGTGCTGTGAAGAACAGCACCCTGATGCCCTAGCCACTCTTCCCTTCATTGTTTATTTCACTCACGTGTCCCATCACCTCTTCTTCTCTGACCTTCTGGTGGTTTGCCCTTGAGTCACAAATGAGCTCTGCATGGTTATTGACTCTCTCTCCAGATGTTGTCAGTGCATGGTTATTGACTCTCTCCAGATGTTGTCAGTTCATGGTTACTGACACTCTCTACAGATGTTGTCAGTGCGTGGTTACTGACACTCCAGATGTTGTCAGTGCAGTTGCTTAACTCTTTTGCAGCCCACAGAACTCTGGTTTCCGCCCTGTAAAGTCACTGAGTAGAATCATTGAATTCTACTCACTGAGTAGAATTTTTTTCAAATGAAATTCTATTAAGGATAACTGAATAAATTACACTAATACTAATAAACAGCACATTCACGCATAAAATCAAAGCATGATGGTTGGTTTTGCAGAACTTAACGGCAACACATGTGGCTTGGTGGCTTAAGCTCTGCTGTGGCTCATACATTTACAACTTGTGTTGTGCTTCACACATGAGAAACTTAAAGGAACAAGAGGGCATGACCAGGATCCATCTGTGATGCAGTGTTTCTATGCCACATAGAGGCATAAAGCAGAGGAGGGCCCACTAAAGAGGTTTCTGGGAAATAGAGCGGAGGACATTGGGGATACACGGCTCAAACCTCAACCATAAACCTCGTTCTGCATTTCATATACAGACTCCTGACAGTACTGTCTGACACCATGTCAACTTAGGCCTCTCGTAGAGTGAGGAGGCATCTAAACTCTTTGAAAAACCTGGCATTTCAAGTCAATTCAAGTCAAGAGGTTTTATTGTCATTTCAACTACATACAGAGTACACAGTGAAATGAAACAACGTTCCTCCAGGACCATGGTGCAACATTAAACACAGTGCAGACAGAACATAAGTGCAACGGACAGACAGTACAACACAATACAGACAGTACAATATACATAGTGCAAACAGACACTTCACTAGACCTCCCATTAGCTCAGCATAAGAGCAGAGCAGTTCACATGTGCTCGTGTATATACACAAATGGACACAGACACAAATCAAATCAAATCAAATATATTTGTATAGCACACACACACACACACACGCACGCACACACACACACACACACACACACACACACACACACACACACACACACACACACACACACACACACACACACACACACACACACACACACACACACACACACACAATGGACTTCCTGATACCATGTGGTGGTGAATAATAATTACTGAATTGTGGTCAAGCAGAATACATCTACTTGTCTTCCATCTTGAGATATTAGCTGGCCACGTCCATTTCCAGTGCAACTCGTAGTGATTCCCAAAGCGAGCAGGAAGAGAACAGAAGTCCAGGACAAAAAGGTCTTCTCAAAGAATAGCATTATAAAGCAGGAGGAGTGTAGTTACAGCTCACTGAGTTTAATGAATGTTTATTTCATCTAATCAAAGTGTGTGAAGTGAATGCTTAACATTTTCATAAATAAACAAACCACATGTCTAAAACTAGAAGAAATGTAAGAAATGTTTTCTTTAAATGTTAGAAAGACAACCACAATGGTACTAACCCTTTTCAGGAAATGCATGCTCTAAGACATAATTTTTTTAAATCAAGTAGATGCCATAGTCTTGCATATTAATATGTGGTCAATGTGCCTGCTAGACCGACATTACCAACAGACTAGGCCTCAGACATATCCAGTTCAGGCAGTGAATTCCTCAGTAACGCTATTTTTCCTGTTTCAGAAGTTATTTGTTGCATGCATACAGAAGATTGTACTTGAGAGCACCTTTAATTTCACACGCCATTTCAGATCAAGGATGGAATGAATGCCAGGATCTGTGTCCAATGTGATTTCTAAGTGCTTGAAAATGTCCAGCCCTGTCTAGCTGTATTCTATTACCAGCCTGTTCAGTAGCATAAAAGACCGGGGCAAAGCAAACTGCATTTAAACGGGATGGTCAGCATAGAGGTCACTGCTTAACCACATGTCCACTGGTCCATCATTATGCTCTCTCATTCTCTTTCATTATATTGCCAAGTATGTAAATTACACAGTATCTGTAAATGCTCTCATTAATTTTCAGTGTGAATCATCCTTCATGTACAGAAGTGACCAGGTCTTCTCATAGTATTAAGGAATTGACATCATTGGGATAAACATAACACCCAAGCCTTCTTGGTCCATAATTCTCCACTGCACAGAAAATACTGTCATTATTTTTGTGAGCATTTTTACCTGTATGTTGATGGCCATGACAACAGCCAAAACAATTCCAAGATCTTGGCCTGTTTCCATGTCAGCAATTATATATTGACTCATATGTTCCACGATTGTTTTGGCCTCCATTGTCAGTAACCTAACAAAGTCATCCATTTTGTTAAAACTGTGCTGTACAAACAATAGAAAACCAATTGTTGCAGTCTGTGCTTAGACTACTAGTGATAATCTTGAAGAAATCACTGATCTCTATCTATACTCTTTTCTAGAATTATGTATAAATGTTTTTCCAACTCCTGTTTCACACTTGTTTTGGCATATGGATTGAATAAACAAGTTCTCATTAATCCTATCTTTAAGATAACAGGGTATTTATTTGGCATGGGGGAGCACACTCATCAGTATCTAATCTAAAGTGAAACAGAGATCAGTGACACGGGCTTCTGGGCATAATCAGAATATTAGTGAGCTGTAAGTTTGGCTCTCCAGTGCTCAGAGTCATCAGTCAGAAAAGCCCCGGAGAAGCGACAGTGATGTTTCTGTTATGTTTCCCATCTTCTCTGGCCTTTCAGTCACCAAGAGGGGGACTCAGTGTACAAACCTGTTTGTATTCCACTAACAAAAGCAAGAAGTGTTCTGTTATCTTATGATTGAAATTACCTTCACGTTACATAAATAGTAAAAAAAAAATTCTTCCCCCAGAACGACTTTTAAGCTTGTCCAATTATCTTTTTTTCAAAGAAGAACATGTTACATAAGATGAAATTCATTGATTATGTACTTAATTTGCAGCTGCGTTTTCCTAAACCATGTTCTGTTTTGTCCACTTATTTGCTAATCACCACTCGTCTTGCATCCTTTTTGCATAGCAGTGGCTCAGCTGAAGTGTCCAATAGTTAAGCCAGTCTTACACGGTGTAATCTTTTAATCAAGGCATTTGTCCAGAGAACAGGAAAGTACATAGAAGCATTACTAATCCATTGGGTTTAAGTTTTCCTTGCAGAACCCCTCTCTGATAGGCTGATCCAATGTAACTAAATGTACAAAATGTACAAAAACGATGGGGTGTAATAGGATGGCACGTGGCCAAAGAGGTGGAGGAGCGAGCTGTCAGCACCGGCAGGCTGAGAGGATGGAAAATGATATGTTTTTGAACGCTTCACCACAAAATTCACTTCCTCTTCCTCCCCTTCTTCTTCTTCATCTTCTTCTGCTGCCACGACTACCAAGGATCTTGTGATGATTAATTTCTCCTCTCAAAAGTGCAAGCTCCTAGCATCTACAAGGGAACAGTCCTCAGACGGCATCAATCAATCTTGAACTTCTCCAGATAAAAAAAAAAAAAAAAAAACTGTCGAAACGTTTCCAATACTCTCTCTCCTCTTTGGACTATCAAGGCTGCTTGGCTCTTCATGTCCCTCCTTGAGGCTGGTGATTATGTTGAGATTAAATATTTAGCATCGGAAGGCACTATGGAAAAGATAAGTGCACAGTTTATGTCAGTGTCATCTTTCATCGTTTGATTCCCTGCTTTGTTGTGACATTTGCACATAAGCTGTTGGTGATAGCTATTTGGAGTCGTGCGGTATGATGCAGGCATCGTCCAGCTGTGTATAATCTGTGAGACTTTGAGAAAGTGACGTCAGCACAGTTACCATTTGCATTCTTCAACATTTTTCACAATGAGATATATTACGTTCATAATGTTTTCCTCATTCAAATCAGTAGCTGCTAGCACAATGCTGTACTATATCCAAACTAAATAATTCATGAAAATAAAACATGCAAACTGGGATGGAGCAGCAGGATCAGAGTTTCAGCCAGGATTTCAATGTGGCACCACTTTGTGACCGGTTTGAGTCTTTTGTCAGTGATGAAATTTTCATAAGCATTGCCTCTCATTTCCTGGTAATTGTAAAGAAGCCACTAAGAAGGATTTAGAATAAAATACTGATAGGGTTATTCTTCTTGAAAAAATATAATAATTACTTTGAGTTGTTCTAGTTTCAGTTATGCTGTAATAATTAATTGTGCAGTCATGTGGACAATGGTGACTTTGATTTAAAAAATAACAGTTAAGATAAAACAATAGACTATAAAAACCTAACAATTCTATTATTTCCTAAATGATAAAGAAGACGTGAATATGAATATATGGACATTTTCTTCTAATTGCCAATTTAATCACGTAAAGCAACAAAATGCAGAAAGCGGTGAACATCGGTGGTAAACCCTCCTGGTAAGAAACCACCACCCTCAGTTCCCTCCTGTTAGACTGTCCTTGCTTCTGGGCAGTATAGCGTAATAAAAAAGTGGGCTCCTCCTTTTCCGTTTCAATTGACTTTCATCACTAACGGGCTCATTCTCACAATACCACTGCTTGAAATTTCCATCTTCAATCTTCTCCATTCGCCAGTATATGGAAATAAGGGTCACATGGAACATTAAGTGTTGCTGTGTTCACCCAACATGGACGCCAGTGGGAGGACTGTGTAATCATCCTCTCCCCAAAGATGACTCTCCCAGCAAGCCACAGCCATCTCCCCTCACCCACCTGGCTTCCACTCCCACCTCCTCATGCACTGCAAGGTTCTGTGGTTTAATGTCATGACTTATGCGTTGCAGAGATGTGTTGTTACAGAACGCCTGATGTTATTGCCGTAGCTGGGAGAGGGAAGACCGCAGCAGTGGCTGGCACAGTGGGGTTTGTGCAGGGAGAGGAATATGTGAAGACAGGAGCATTGCTCACAAGCAATTAAGCTGCTTTCAGCATGCCTCCCACACAGCCTACCTTAATACGGCTCTTCTCCCCAGACAGCACTCGGGTGCCATTGAGCTTTTTGTCCTGGATAAGCAGAGATAAGCTATCAGAGACATTCTGTTTCTCATCCAAACTTTACACGCCATGGCCATAAAAACTGAATTAGGTGTCCATTTTCAAGTCACTGGAGTATAATTGGATGGTCTATGAAATATGGTTTATAAAGCAATATCCATCTCTGTGTACATTTAACAGTCCTGGTGATATACAAAGGCACTCTAGGTTTGATTTTTAGCAAATGTCCTGCTGTTCAGAATTGCAAAGCACAAATGAGAAAGCCATACCTTTTGGAATTACATGAAACAATATAAAGTGAATTACAACCAATAAATATTGTTACAGAGAGTCCTTGAATTTCTTCTGGCAAAGATTTCAAAATTATTATTTGATGCTGTAATACAGCAAAGTACACTCATGAATCAATCAAAAACTTTAACAATAAAGATTAGTTTTTAAATTATTATTATTAATTACACTAAACTTATCAAGGTCATCATAATATGAATCAATTTACTAATTAACCTAAAAATCCCACAGCACTCTCTGATCCAATGAAGCCCAAAGCTAATTTCAAACCATTTCAAAGTCTGTCCAAGCTGAATTAATGAGTCGAGCTTTGGGAACTGTCTTTGGGTCATATCTTTGGACCCTATCTTTGGGCCCTATCTTTGGGCCATATCTTTGGACCCTATGTTTGGGTCCTATCTTTGGGTCATATCTTTGGGTCATATCTTTGGGTCCTATCTTTGGGCCAGGCCCACCCTGATTGGCAGCTGGGCCCACCTAATCACAAGCTCAGAATACAGTTTTCCGTATGAAAATTAATGATAAACTATAAATGCTGCAGGATGGCGCCAAGCGCATGAGGCATTTAATGACCATACACCTCGCCCACCCCGAACAACTTTCGTTCTTTCGTTCAACTTTTGTTTTGGAAGATCTGTGCTTCTTGACCTTTTTTTGATTCTTGACAAAGTTTTTTTTTGCATGAAATCTGTCATGCTTTTTATTAACCAAGGGCACTGACTTTTCTTATTAGTGATTTGGCATAATGGAGCTCTAATTGATAAGCCTGTTAAGATTGTAGTCATTAAATTCCAAGTGTATGTGTACTGTCAAAGCAACCTCCAAGCCCGAATCATAAAAAAAAAAAAAAATGAAAACAACACCTTCACAGAGGGACACAGAACAACACCCCCAGCAGAAAGGCAAAACGCATTAAGGGTGTTTAAACCCCAAAGCACTCAGTTGAGGTTGGTGCATGAAATATTATTACTGTTGCCATTTAGAGTCCATACAAAATGGCCTTTTACTTTTAATTTCCCTATTTGTATATCTTAGGCACCATGGCGCACATATTCTGCTTTTGTTCTTGCACACATCTAGTGTTTGCCTTGAGAAATGAAATGTTACTCCATTATATTTTAAGGCCATTATCTCTTAATGCTATTGTAAAATGCATATGATTAATTGCATATTCTTGGAATGCATCAGATAAATGGCCAACAGCAAACAAGGAATTTATAACAGAAAAGTGAATTGAGGCCACTCTCACATGCATAAGAATATATAGTACCTTTACAATACTTTACATTGAAGCAGCCAAGACCCCTGCAAACTACCTGCTAACTATCAAACCACTAGCATCAACACAGTAAGCAGGTTAACAATGCCATACATTGATTCTGATGGCATTCTGTACCATTTCATTCTGAAAAAGATACATTACATCTATAGGGCTTAGCTGTTAAATGTATCAAGTATTGTAAAATGAACCCCAACAAACATTTATAGATTATTTCTTATTCATTTCTAAATGCACTTGATGAGCAAATTGAATTATTTTGGAAACAATTAAATAGTTCAATGTAAATTCAAAACACAAGATGACTTTGAAATGATTTAAAAATGCTTCTGTGTCTAGAATGTATGTTCCAGTATATGGTGATGTGGTATTGGTAAGTAATAATATCTTTATTACAGTCTGGTTCCTGATATGCATCTTTGGGGATTCATCTATGGGCAGACACTGAATATGTGTAATGTTGGTCTGCTGAAGTTCGTTCATTTCCTGATCAGTAAGATCTTTCCATACTGGCAAAAAAAACATCACTGGCAATGCACTGCATCAAATGAACAGATTTAACAGAAGTGAGAATTTGGCTGCAGTTTTCCATATTTATTTTTATCTTCTGAACAAAATTACTCTTAAGGATAAAGAATCTAAAACCAGTGTAACTGATGACTCTTTCCCCTCATCAATCATGCGTGTTTGTGTCCTTCTTCCTTGTTTTGGTGTGTGTTTGTTTTGATTTCCATGAGGTTCTGTTGTCATTTCAGTTTGTTCACGCCTGTTCATTTGTAACCCACCCCTTGATAGTGCTTTCACCAGTGTCTTGTTTAGTCCTCTATTCTGTATTGTAATTGATTTGCTTACTGATATTGCTTCTAATGATTTACTGGTCTGGTTTTGTGATGGGCAGGGCAATGGAAGCAATCACGCCAAGTCTCGGGGAAAAAGGAGGGTTTAATGTACGTGCGCAAACCAAAAACCCGTGACTCGATCCGAATTAAGGATATAATACCCAGCAGTCAACTGGTACAAAGACATATATAGACAAACGACTGCCAGGTGAGGCGGATCATAAGCCCCGCCCACCTGAGGGACGAACACAACGCAACAACAAGACAACTGCCGCTGTGGACGGGGGCAAACTGCAGGGGGCGCTCTGTACCATGACAGGTTTAGTCTGTTTCTTTCACTTGGGGTTTTGTTAATCTGTTTCAGTTTATTATCTTGAATGTAGAGTTCCTGACATTCATATTCCATATGGTCTGCATCCGTTTCTCACTCATCCTGGAGAATATTACAAACAGCAAGCTTTTTAAAAAAATGCAACAGTGTCTTTCAGTGTTTTTTTCTCGTCTTTTCATGCAGATGCTCCAGGCAAGTTAATAACAATAGGTTTTAAGTTACTGTTTCCACTTGATATAGACAGCTTTGTGAGGTGTCTGTTTACACAGATAAAAAAGACATCAACATTAGGACTAAGAGTCTGTTAAAGTTGAAGTAAGGTTACTGTGCTGGCAGAGGTTACTCAATCATTGTACCAATAATATTACTGATAACTACTTCAGGCAGATTTGTCCTGCACAATTGGCAGTTGGACATGTGGAGGAAATTAGAAAATAAAAGGATGGAGGGTTAACCCTGACTAGTAGATAATAGTGACACGACTGTAATGTTTCTCTCTCTACCCAGTCTATAGAAAATATAGGCTGTTGAGAAAGGGCAAAACAGAACACCCAGGATGAATAAGTCTCATTATACCACAACACTGTTTGTTTATGAATTCATTTTACACCAAGTCTGTAATGAATAGATTAATTATCTAAATTACTCAATGTAATAATACCAAGTGTTTGACTTGATACTTTCTCAGTAGGAACTAATTTATCCCTTTGTTACCCCAATTTTATAATAATGTTTAAGTAACCCTGTCTACCTGTTGTGTCCAAATATCCTTTCACCCCCCCACT
Organism: Brachyhypopomus gauderio; assembly: GCF_052324685.1. NCBI lineage: Eukaryota > Metazoa > Chordata > Actinopteri > Gymnotiformes > Hypopomidae > Brachyhypopomus > Brachyhypopomus gauderio. Next base: position 10,391,911 of record NC_135221.1, on the reverse strand, counting down.
GGGGAATACACATGGCAAGGCAAAGATTTTAATTTGGAACCACATGCATAATCTGCACAAGTGTCTCACCTTACCTGTGGTTAATTACCCTTGACTGATCGCTGCAATGTAATTAACAGTCTTCTGCTCTCAGTGACAGTTTTGGAATTCTAATATGGCATGCCACTGTGTAAAGTATTTGACTTTCAAAGATAGGCGAATCTGTGCTATACCTAGTGATAAAACCCTAATAAGCCCCTTATCATGCCCATGTCGGAGGGTTACTACTAAAGAAAAACATCTAAAGAGAGACTTACACCATATGAAGTACTCAACCCATTCTGTAGCTGCAGGATCTAATAAGTAAGTTTTACTCCTCAACCTCTTAAATTAAGTAATCTCAGTTCCAAAAACACTTTACTTAACTCATCAGGTAATTATCCGCCCATTTATGTGTTTAGTCAGGTGCATTAGAGCAGGAGAAGCCATGAACCTACGCAGTGCACTGTGCCGGCCACCAGGAACAGGCCAGGCAAATGTTTCATTGTGAACTTCACAGGAATGACTGAGTTGTGAAGATGTGCAGATTCATGATATTGCAATGTGAAATGAACAGCCCTGAGACTGTAGAGGAGCTTTTATCTTGGCTTACAGCACTATATCACCATAGTAGTACTGTCTAAAATCCCAGAGCTGTGATAGTAGAGAAGAAAAAAACATCTCCACTGTAAGTGGCTTCATTGATGAATAATAGAAGAGAAGAGAACAGTGTTAAATGTGCACAGATCAAAGAAGTACCAGTTCATATATTTTAAAGGTCTGAACAAGACACAAAATGGTGCAGACAACCTATTTCTGATGCCATATTATAAACTGTCATGGGTTTTGGAGACAGGCAAGCCCTGCTTTTCAGGGCATAACAAACGTCGCCAATTCATCCATAGCTGCTTCCAAGGGCCCAAACAATGTCAAACTATTTGCTTTTTGCAGCAGTGCTCTTAAGACATGTGCATTTTATCACATTCTGCACCCCAACACTGATGGAACAGTCATCTTAAGAATAACATCTTGTGACTAACAAGTCTTGAGGTATCTGTAAAATAGCTTTTTCTTTCTCTCTTTCTGAAATCCAGGAATAACCAGCAGCTGCAGATTATAAATGTGCTCACAAAATGATTAAGGTGCAGAAAAGCATCATTGTCAGTTATTATGAAAATGCTTCCATGCAAAAGCAGAAAGCCATTAATCCAGTCAAGGCTTTGTTATTCTGTTTGCCTTGTGTTCACTAAGACACATTGCACATGGCATTGAAAGGCTAGAAGTTTACTGTGTTTAATGGCTTAGTGTATTTTGTCTAATGGCTTAGTTGTGTTAGCTTATGCTTTTATTTTGATGTGTCTGTTTTTAAAAAAAGTTATACGTAGCATCTACTAGGCAGTAAAATGTAGCTGAATACAGTTGTGGAGCAAAACCATTACCTAATGGTTAGATGTATCATGTTGGTACCCAGATAACAATGAAAGGATTGTCCAGTCATATTATTCTGTTCCATTTGTATGTAAGAGTGTCCTTAACAAGATGATTCACTGTCATGGTTAATTTGGGTAAAACACTGCTTATTGAGTAGTGTCACGTCCAGCCCCTCCCTCCTCCCTGGTCCCGCCTAGCTCCCCGCTCCCATTCGTTCCTCCCTCTGTCTGTCACGCCCCGTCGTCAGTCTCGTACACCTGAGTCTTGTTCTACCGTCGTGTTTCCGTGTATAAAAACCCCCTCGTGTTTTACCCCGGTGTCGGTCATTCCCTGCACGGTAATCCCTCGCTCCTTCTATCTCTCGTTTCTTCCAAAGACCTGTTCCTCCCGCTATCCTTGTTCTCCCTTTGACTTCGCTCCCTGTCTGTTTGTTAGTTGTTCCCAGTGTTTTACGCCTGTGTTCTGAGTGTATGTTCCCTCGTGGTATTTCTATATGATTTTATCGTGCTGTCTGTTTGGGTTACCCTACTGTTGTGCTTTAGCGTTTCTTGTGTCTAGTTGCCCCGGTGTTCATTGTTGCCTATGTGTTTACAGTTTGTTAGTTGTGTGTTCTTACGTATGCTTGTTCCCCGTTGTTTAACGTTTCCGTTTAGTTCATGCTCTCTCCCCGTTAGTTTACTTAGCTCCCTCTGTCTTCCGTGTCCTTAGTCGTGTTGTCTCTCTTTTCATTAAAACCCTTTAAATACAACAATACTCTGCATTTGCGTCATGCCTGCCCGTCGCAAACGTTACAGAATGACCGACCAGTCTAACGCGACGCAGCAGAGTACTGAAACGATGGTTGTGTCTATGCAACCGTTTGACCGAGACGCTTTCAACGAGCGGTTGGATTCCATCCAAGCCATGCTCGGAAAAGACGCTGATGGGAAACCTGTGGCGCTACCCTCTCTCTGTCTAGTCCCTGAGGTGTACGATGGTGAGAGAGGGTTGGTCAGGAGCTTTCTCCTCCAATGTGAGGGTTACTTCCAATTCCTCACAATACCTAAGCCACCTGAGGACATACAGGTCATATTTATGCGGTCGTTGTTGAAGGGGAAAGCCTTAGAGTGGGCCAACATTGTCCTTGCGCACCGGGATACCGACGCATGGACTGTGGAGGGGTTTAGCCGGACATTATGTGAAAGGTTTGGTGGAGGTGTATTTGAGTCTGCTCCTCAGTGTCGACGGGGAGTGCCTGCGGACCTGTTGATCAGCAATGGGATCGAGACCTCCACACCCTTCGACGACACCAGCACTGCAGCCCGGCCTCACGACGACGCCGTCCCAGCCTACGGTGACCGCATCCCGGAAGCCACTCCCCGAAGGCCCCCCAAGAATTTTTTGGGGGGACGCAGTGGCCACTCACCGCAGGAATGGCCAGCTCGGACCCAGGATGACGTCAGTGCGGTGGACACGCCCCCCGATGACGTCAGCTCGGTGGACACGCCCCCCGATGACGTCGGCCCGGTGGACACGCCCCCCGATGACGTCGGCCCGGTGGACACGCCCCCCGATGACGTCGGCCCGGTGGACACGCCCCCCGATGACGTCTGTGCGGTGACCAGGCCACTCGATGACGTCGCTCCGGCTGCCACGCCCGCCGATGACGTCGCTCCGGCTGCCACGCCCGCCGATGACGTCGCTCCGGCTGCCACGCCCGCCGATGACGTCGCTCCGGCTGCCACGCCCGCCGATGACGTCTGCTCGGCGGCCCCGCCTGCTCCCGCTGCCCGCCAGCGGGCCCCGCCTGTTCCCGCTCCCCGCCAGCGGGCCCCGCCTGTTCCCGCTCCCCGCCAGCGGGCCCCGCCTGTTCCCGCTCCCCGCCAGCGGGCCCCGCCTGTTCCCGCTCCCCGCCAGCGGGCCCCGCCTGTCTCAGCTGCACGCCCGGCCCCCCTGGGCACTCCACCGGCTCCCCAGGACACTCCTCAGCTTACGCCAGCCCCCCCAGTGACTGCCTTGCCCGCCTGTGGGCCTGGGGCTGGCTCCAGGCTGAACTGTTCAGACACTGAAACCCTTGTTGACCCTGTTTTACACTCACCTGTGTTCCCTTTTTTGCCCTGTCCCCTCCCTGGCTTCCTGTTGGTCCCCGTTCCTGTGTGCGTGTCTGTCCGCGTCCGCGTGCCTGTCCCTGTGTCCGTCCTTGGTGGTATCCTCCATGTCCCTGTGCCAGTCTCTGTTCCCCAGGTAGTCACCCACTTTGTTCCCGTCCCTGTCTCCGTCGTCCTCCGTCTGTTTGCATCTGTGTCCCAGCCTTCCCGAGTGTCCAGTCCTGTACCCTTGACCACGCCTTGTCCAGCCCCCTTGGTCTCGCCCCCTGTGTCGACCCCCTGTCCTGTCTCGTCTGGCCCCGTTCCTTGTCCTGGTCCTCCCGTGCGTTCGGTGCCCAAGCCATTGTGTCCGTCCTGCCCCGTGTCTGTTGTCCCCGCCCCGGCCTCGCCCTCTCGTTTCCCTCTGTGCCGCGGTGTCTCTGTCCCCAACGTCTGTCCGGTCCTCCCTGGTTGGCGTGCCCCGGAGTTGCACGCCTTGAGGGGGGGTTATGTCACGTCCAGCCCCTCCCTCCTCCCTGGTCCCGCCTAGCTCCCCGCTCCCATTCGTTCCTCCCTCTGTCTGTCACGCCCCGTCGTCAGTCTCGTACACCTGAGTCTTGTTCTACCGTCGTGTTTCCGTGTATAAAAACCCCCTCGTGTTTTACCCCGGTGTCGGTCATTCCCTGCACGGTAATCCCTCGCTCCTTCTATCTCTCGTTTCTTCCAAAGACCTGTTCCTCCCGCTATCCTTGTTCTCCCTTTGACTTCGCTCCCTGTCTGTTTGTTAGTTGTTCCCAGTGTTTTACGCCTGTGTTCTGAGTGTATGTTCCCTCGTGGTATTTCTATATGATTTTATCGTGCTGTCTGTTTGGGTTACCCTACTGTTGTGCTTTAGCGTTTCTTGTGTCTAGTTGCCCCGGTGTTCATTGTTGCCTATGTGTTTACAGTTTGTTAGTTGTGTGTTCTTACGTATGCTTGTTCCCCGTTGTTTAACGTTTCCGTTTAGTTCATGCTCTCTCCCCGTTAGTTTACTTAGCTCCCTCTGTCTTCCGTGTCCTTAGTCGTGTTGTCTCTCTTTTCATTAAAACCCTTTAAATACAACAATACTCTGCATTTGCGTCATGCCTGCCCGTCGCAAACGTTACAAGTAGTTTATCTTTAATTCACAACCAAATTCAAAATTATTATAATACACACTTTTTTATAGATCAGGCTTTGAGAGAGTCTTCACATTGAAAAACTACAGGAGCTCTGGCCTATGGCATCTTGCCAAGAGCTTTGTACATATTCCTCTGTACCGGACCACTCTCAGGCATGTAACACCTACCTAAGAGACTCGACATCCAAAACATACCCAGGAACACAGGCACAAACTGAATAGCTAACACGGCAAGGGCCCACACAAGGGAAAACCCCCAATGCTTCGAGAGGAGAAAAGAACCCTTAGTTCAGTTTCACTCAAGAAACCAGCCTGTCTACACAGAGCTCAGGATTTGATTAATTGGTAAGAAATTGTATTTTCTGTAAGTGTCATGAAACCAGATGCTAAAACTATGCGCATGTACCTGACAGCGTGTCAGAATTTCTTACTGTCAAATTTGAGGGAAGTATGAATTTTTCCAAGTGGTCTTGCTCAAGTCCAACGCTAACATAAAAACACACTGAAAATATGACAGAAAACATAAGTGGTTTTTAATTGTATTTGGTTATATCCACACTATGGATGGGTTGTTGAGGATGAGGTCAAGGAAGAGGTTGAGAATGAGGTCAAGGATGAGGTTGAGGATGAGAATGAGGTTGAGGTTGAGGGTGAGGTAGAGGATGAGGTTGAGGATGAGGATGTGGTTGAGGTTGAAGATGAGGTTGAGGGTGAGGTAGAGGATGAGGATGTGGTTGAGGTTGAAGATGAGGTTGAGGGTGAGGTAGAGGATGAGGTTGAGGTTGAAGATGAGGTTGAGGGTGAGGTAGAGGATGAGGATGTGGTTGAGGTTGAAGTTGAGGTTGAAGATGAGGTTGAGGGTGAGGTAGAGGATGAGGTTGAGGTTGAAGATGAGGTTGAAGATGAGGTTAATGTTATATGTGTTCACGCTTCACTTCTGCTTCATTAGAATGAATAGATTTCTAGACCTGTATGAGCTCTGTTCTTTGCCAGAGGAGCTGTATTAAGGAATGTATCAGACAAACAAAATGTATCTTTTAATTTACGTGGAAAAGGCAAATGTGGAGATTTTATCACTGCGGCAACATAAGTTATTGAAACAAAGTTGTTGATAATATTTCTGGACATTTTGTCTTAGAGTTACACAGCTGTGTTGCCGTTATTGTCATCTGAACGTTTCAGCCCTTCCGGGCTCAGACACTGGGTTCAGGGGCTGAATGACAAGGATGATGGAAGGACTTTTTTCCTATTGTTTACCAAATATGATGATGTTTACAATATATGATTATGTTTACCAAATATGATGTTTACTAAATATGTTGATATGATTTTTTTAAATTCTATTGTCTTTCTGTATTCAGACACTCACATCCCTATACTGAGAGATGGAATCAGCAGTCCTGGTCCAAAATGCTAGAGGAACACAAACACAGCATGTGCTTTGAATGCATTAACCAAAAGTCAAAGATTTATGTTTCGTCTAAACAACCATTATTAATAAGCAAAGTAAAACCTTCGTTTCTGCAGTTCATTTTGCATACCAGTTAAAGGCATTTAAAAGGTATTGCATATATGAATTATCAGATGAATATCATATTTGATTGTCTTATTTTTAAAGAAATAAAAGGTTGCTTTATCTCTCCTTTATGACTGCTTTAAACACACCCTGCAGCTGATGTCTTCGCAATAAAAATATTGTAATTGTAAGATGACATTTAGTTTTTTGGCTGTAATACACGTTATAACTATCACTCAGAAAAGACCGTGCATCAGCGGTTCTTCCACTTAAGAGGGCCTGCGTGTTTATTTAGCCGTGTCACAGGGAAGAACGCACTAACTTGGTTTTATGTGGTGCCATTATATGAGAGAATGCGCACCCTGCTGTTGAAGTCACTTCCCGTGAATGGCAAGTCACGAAGCAACTTAAATTCATGCAAAATCCCCCTTCAGCGCTCTTACCAAACTCCTCACTGAAGTCTGCATGGCAAGTGCTGACGCTTGTAGCCTCACCGCTACGTATCACTGTCGTCTCAGTGGCCACAAATCAATCTGTTTCCTGACAGCCTCTGCAATGCAGGCACAGAGCTCCCACCACACATGAACTCTAATGCGTGCGGACTCTTTATGGGCAAGAGGACACAACAACAGGGGAGAAGGCACAGTCTATTCAAATGCAGCCAGCTCTGAAGGAATGTAAATATCCTTTTACGAGGGCCATGAAGGACCCTTGGCCTGATTGCTGTTGCCTATGTGGTCTTTACACACAGAGTACACAAGACATTAAAAACAAGAGCTATGCTTTGTAGCAGTAAAAGTGGATAGTCATCTTTATGTCTTACTAATATTTTTATTTTTACTGACACTCTATTCCTACACGTGTGATCTGGGGAAAAAACACAAGAGGAAGCATCTGAATGTGTTTTGCTATCAGTCATGCAAAACGCGTGGCCCTGTCAAGCATAGCTATAGATGGCAAGGAAACACTTTTTCATTCACACAGACTACAGAGTAAAACTGAGCATAGGGTTACAAAGAATACTCATTTAAATTTCATTTTAAGAACAGTCATGATGGTGATTGTACTGTAAACCTTAAATGGATTAATCTTGATTTTCAGGCCTGTTGGGAGACCTTCCATAGCTTAATAAAAATGTGAAGAGCTATATTTTACCATTTAGGTTGCCAGATGCAGCAACAATAATAAGCATCTCCTCTTTCCTACTCCAACTCCTCTAAATTACAACCAGTTACAAATGATATACGGTACTTTCAAAATGCCACATTTCAGGTTAGATAGACTGACTTAATGAACCCCTTCAGTAATGATTCACTATATGTGGATGTAGCTTTTTAATGGAATATACCACTCTTTTCAAACTCTTACCAAAACATTTAATACCAAAAACAGTGCATTTATCTGGGCAGTATGTATCGTACTGTGTTTCTGTACTGCAAAAATCATTTTATTTATATTTTTAATAAAAACGGGTATTATTATATGGATTATAAATGCTGTATCTGAACTACAGGAACTCAGTCCTCTGGCAACTCAGCTCTGCATGTAAAACAGTTTTCATTATGCTTGGTTTAATGATAGACATTATTCTGTTTTCACATTATAGTAGACAGGTTGTGGTATGTACAGTATTGAATATATTACAGTGTGGTAGTTACCCTGTAGTATGCAACATACAGCCAAAGTCCGGATCATATGTAGTGAAACTTTTCTACTAATGCATTTGTTTGGCTCCACTGGAATGAAGTAATTTACTTCAGTTAGTAGAAATAAATTACATCGAATTGAAAAGAATGCTACCTTTACCTTTAATGGAAGATAAATCATTTGTTTTCAGTAAGCCTTTAAAACCCCCACTGACTAAAAAAAGTCTGATTGCAAGTGATTGCGTTTTTCACTCATTTATATAGATCCAAAACCTTTGTCACACGTGCATCAACCAAGACAACATGCCACATTTTCATTATGTGCAGAACCTTCTCTCCTCAGTGCTGGTGTTGATATAGACATTCACCATCTTAACAAATCACAAGAGACTTAGTTTGAAGTTGCATTATTATAAATGATGCAGTAATAGGGGCTTTCAGTAAAGGGTTAAAAAGCTAAGAATGTGTGTGTGTGTGTGTGTGTGTGTGTGTGTGTGTGTGTGTGTGTGTGCGCGTGCGTGTGCGTGTGCGTGTGTGTGTGTTTGTCTTTATTACATGGTGGGATGTGTGTGTGTGTGATCTGGTTAATAAGAATCTAAACAGAGCTGAGTTCCAGTGTCCTCCTCCCTCTTACCAATCAATAGTAGTCCTAACGCACAGCTTTACAATTTATCGCTGTTGTTGGACTGAATGTTGATAGGTCAGGTTGAATACCGCCCTTGGACAAAAAAAAATAGCTTAGAGCAGCATTTCAAGGAGCAATAAAATATATTTTCTCACTTAGTATGCTGTATTGCATCAAAGTTAAGAACTCATTCTGATTCAGATGATCCTTCTTCCACATTTTACTTTTATGGTTTGGTGGGAGACTTGGTGGTAAACCAGATTGTGTCCAGTGAATAGCACAATATAGAAGGTCCTTTGGCTATTAAAGTCTGGCTTTACATCCTCTTAAGAATGGTGACACCTCTGATTCAGACCATTTTTGATGTTAAAAAAACTAAGAAGTTTTGCTGAAAGTTCCTTCCTGAATGTGCTCAACTATAGAGAGAGCCAGAAAAAATCATTTTTTTTACAGTATAAGTCAAGCTCATTTTTTGACTACCCTGAAATAAGAACAAGATTAATCTACACTGCAGCATAGTTTTCTGGGAAAAAATACAGGAATCTGAATCTATATTTGAAAACCATCAATCAGTAAAATATAATAAAATACTATAATAGAAGTAATATGACAAGACAATGTGGAACGAATATGTATTTTCTCATAGTGTTAGCTGAAAAATGCAATGAAATAAATAGAAACTTTGTATTTAACACTACATGAACATTCATAAGTAATCAAGGTATTACTTATTTATTAAATATAATCAATAGGAAAATGATGTATATAAATACTATTAAAAGGGATCTATGACCGATAAATACTATAAGATGAAGTTAATTGTAGTGTTTTGTAAACATTAAAACAGAACAATACTGCTAGTCAGTATACTTTGTTTTGTAATTAATTAGTTTAAAGAGCTTAATTTCAATGGAGAAACCACGGTGTCTCCTTTGGGCAGTTCATATGAGGTTTAAGGCCATCATACATTTTACTTTTCTTCCAGCTGGTTCACTTTTTCCTACTGATTGTATTTAGCGTTTCGTTAAGCCCTTCTATATGAGCTATGATGTAATTATATAGAGATATGAAAAAGACCCATAAGTCATCCAGTGATTAATGCTGCTCGCGAGAAGAAGAAGTGGCCTTTCCAATAGTTGTTTTCTTCTATGACAATACAGCAGTAAAGACGAACACCAGGTCATTTTTATCTGTAAAAAGTAAAACAATTTAGTACACATTACTGCACAATGCTATGCCTAGTCTAGAGTTCAATGCTGTGTGTCAGAATGGGAATGCCAGTTCTGAGAGGACGGTGGACGGAGGACGGTGGGCTCCGGCATTCATAGCTACACAACGTAGTGGCTCGTGTGATAGATGCCGAGGTACAACATCTTTTACGTGCAACGTACAGTGTGCAGGAATGAATGGCCGTTGCTCTTGATGGTGTGTGGTGTGTTTGTATGCTATACCAGTCATGGTGTTCTGTCCATCTGACTTGTTCATGTGTGTTCCTGCATTTAGAAGGCATACACAAGGCAATTCAATGTGCTTTACAAATAAAAGTATAAAAAAGTCTATCAAATGGAGAACATAATGAAAAGCTTAAAAACAATAAAATAAACAAATTAAAAGGATAATGTGCAATGAAGGAAAAAGTATGTGAGATTAATATTAATTAAACATGCAATGCTGAACACAATGTAGTGTGTTTTAAGAAATGTTTTAAAGCCCCATTTAAGAAATTGCACCATTTGGGGGCATATCTATGCTGGTTCCAGTCGTGTGTAGCAGAAACAATAAATACTGCTTCACCATGTGCTATCATAATTTTTTATCATTATCAGGCAATCAGAAACTCTTTTTGATATACAGCTTTCTTAGGCATGTGTCATTTGTTTCTGCATGTTTCAAAATTAAGACTTGCTGAATCCTCTAAGGTGATTTATATGATAGTAAGGAACATACTGCGTTAGTGTCAGGAGGCGAGCATGAGCAGGGAACCATTATGAAATCATTCTAACTCTGCAGCCTCTGTAAGCGTGAATTAATGGCTGTTCAGAGACTGCTGCAGTCCTGTCGATACATGGCCGAAGGTTGAGTCTTGTATGCATCCACTGCAGAGCGCTCCAGACCAGGAGGATGTTGGTTGGAGAAACCACCCCCCCACCCTCCCCCCCACGTCCCTCCTTGCCTGCCACGTTCCCTACGTTTAGTGCCATTTTGGGAGGCTCCGCACGGTGATCCTGGACGCCATAATGAAGCTGCTCCCTCATTTCCCAACCCCATTCTGTCACACCCCCACCATGGTGAAATATACATCAAACCCCACAATAAAGAGTGTGTGCAGCCCAGCGTGGCCACGCTATTGGCAGAGCTATAATGGAGACAGAGATTTATGGCCAGGAGCAGGTGTGTGTTTGAGGAATTGTACCTGATCTAATAGCCTCCCCCCCCCCCCCCCCCAAAAAAAAAGAGGGGGGGGGGGGGGGGGGGGTCTGAAGGTGAGCGTTGTGATGGCATTGACCTGCTCCACAACTCACACGGAACATCGCCGCCATCGTGTAACACTGCATTTGTTTTTAATAAAACAAACATTCCCATGGTCCCTTGCACTTCCTGCTGCAGAAGTCTGCCAGCGTGCCAGAGCAGAATGACAATTGCTCTCCATTTCGACTGCACGGCTGATGACGTGCAGAGGGCTCGCGCTCTCCTTCCCAGAGTCCCTTTCTCTCCAGGGAGCTCAGCCATCATTCCCCTTTGAGCATGACTCAGGGGGCATTAAGACTTCACATTGAAAGCCTATCGCCATTGTGAAGTTAAACTTCTATGCCCCGTGGAGTTTAATCACATTCAGTATTTGTGCACATTTATTGTTGGCCACATTTCAAGCAAGATCTTTCTTTAATTCTAAATAAATATTCTAACATTTTAATATTTCTATGGTAACTCACTGTACACCATAGAATATGGTCAGTGTATCTATATATTGTTTGAGAGCAGCACCCTCTTAACAGTATTTGGGAAGAGGGTAATACTGGTTGGCTTTATTTCTCTTCCTACCCGCCCTGTGTCTCTTACAAGGCAATTCTATCCTGTAGCACTTGAACTCTAACAAGACCTGACAATTGTAAATAATCCCAAGACAACTAATTTGAATGTTTGAATGGTTAGGATTAGGGAAGGGGTTGATTTATGGGTCACAGGTTTTCGTGCATCTTAATTAATGTGAAATCTAACAACACTGTTGTTTCGCTCAGCACAGCTCTAATTTTTAATAAGATAATTTCTCCACACAGATGTCCTCTTATAAGTCTTATTTGCAAAGATGTGACTAGGACCTATACAATTTCGCAACAAAATGTGAATCAATTTGTCCAAAAATATTCTGTAAGAAAAATGTGTCTAAAGCCATTATGGGGTTTTGGAATATGAATGGATGCTTTCCTCCGCCGTAGCACCGTTAAGTCACACTGCACAGCAAACAACGATAAACAAGAACAAAAGCCATAAGAGCGCACCTGGGTGTTCTTATCCTGTACTCGCCATCTGTTTGTATTAAACTATATGGATGTTTGCCTAGTACATGTACATCATTCATTCCTCAAATCTGTTTACAACACCTGCTTCAAGCAGCGCAAAAGGACAATACAACAGGCTCTGTTTACACATTGCCAGGATTAAAAAAAATCAAAAGACAATTCAGAATACTAGTTCACTACAATAAATGTATGGCTTTAACTGAATAAAGTTAGACTATAGCTAAATTTAAAAAGTATTTTAGTATTTAATTTTACAAATTCAGCTGGACACTATGTATGTGGACACTTATTTCTGGTGTGTCTTAAGCCAAGATGAGAATCAGCTAAAAGCAAGAATATCAGCTGCTAATGCAATAGCAAAAGAAACAGGATGTTTCAGATTAGATATATAAATATTATATAAATATATATACACTATATTGCCAAAAGTATTCGGTCATCCATCCAAATTATCGGACTCCAATCGGTGTTCCAAAGGCTTCCATGGCTGCAGGTGTATAAAATTAAGCACCTAGGCATGCAGACTGTTTTTACAAACATTTGTGAAAGAATGGGTCGCTCTCAGGAACTCAGTTAAATCCAGCATGGAAGTGTGATAGGATGTCACCTGTGCAACAAATCCAGTCGTGAAATTTCCTTGCTCCTAAATATTCCACAGTGAACTGTCAGCTGTATTATATGAAAATGGAAGTGTTTGGGAAGTGGTAGGACATGTAAAGTGATGGAGCGGGGTCAGCTTTCTGCAGAGTAAATCACTTCAGACATCCAAAGTTCATGTGGCCTTCAGATTAGCTCAAGAACAGTGCACAGAGAGCTTCATGGAATGGGTTTCCATGGTCGAGCAGCTGCATCCAAGCCATACATCACCAAGTTCATTGCAAAGCGTCGGCTACTGTGGTGATGTGGTAATGCACACCACACACTGGAAGAATGGTCAAAAATCCCAATAAACACACTCCTAAACCTTGTGGACAGCCTTCGCAGAAGAGTTGAAGCTGTTCTAGCTGCAAAAGGTGAACCAACGTCATATGTGAGTCAAGGAAGCTGAGCGAAGACTTTTGGCAATATATATTAGTGTGTGGGAATGATGGAATTCACTGTAAGAATCATAGAATGATAAAAACAGAATCATAAAATGATAAAAAAAAATAGGTCTGCTTTGATTTTGCAGTATTCGGAGTGACGAGAAGGATCCTGACTGTGTCTCATATTCCATAATGAGCTTAGGTTTTGCCTCAAGCCACTTTGCCCAATAAATATCCAGGAGCAGAGTGCTATTTGAAGACTACAGCAGCAGTGACTACCTTAGTCAGTGGCAGAAATACACAAAGAGGACGCCGTGGCAACAAGCCAGTAGGAGTGTTCAGTCCTACTTAAGGCAATAACGCAGTAATGAAGCATCAAGGACATTGAGCTAGACAGGAGAGAGCAGTGAATGTCTATGAGACAGAATTACAAGGCATTTCATGGATAATTTGCAAAACAAAATGCGCTGGCATTGGTCATGAAAATTTTAAGAGAATAAGCTGGTCACACAGATCATTCTGACTGCCTTTGTTTCAATAATTTGGGATGGTGATTGTACAAAATGTCATCAAGTATCCTATCAGAAAGAAAGTAAGCAACTAATCTGCAGAGGGAGACATTGCTCTACACAGGATTAGCATATTTCTGTGCACGCCTTTGCCTCTCCCTGCACACAGTGCACGCTGATCCCTTGAGAAGGGACCGAAAGCAACATCATCCTATTCTAAAAAATTATATTGTCTGTATCGTGTATCATTTGTATTCCAGAGATTTTCCTGTCTAGGATTTAAAATCAGAAATTACATTGGTGAACAGGGAGAGAATTACTGATCTTAGTCATTGGTTGTACTCCATGAGGTTCCCTAATCCCATAAGAATTAACAATATTTCATATATATAGAGAGATGGATATTTTAGTAAGATTTCCTAGTCCACAAATATTTTCTTTTCAACTGTCAATCAGGATGGGATCACTACTGATATGCCCTTTTCTAATAATGACAAAATATATGCATACAAAAAGTTATGTAAGAGATCATATAGATCCAGTCTGTTGGCAGTCAGTGAGAGGCCCTACACCCATGCAGACATCATCTGGCATCATTATGTGACAAACTGTAATGCAATGTTAGTTAATGGCAGTGTTAACTATGCAGCGATATCACCAGTGTTATATGATCTCTAGAGTTCATATGAGGCTACTGAACTGATTTGAACTCCAGGCACTGTGCAGTCCTACAGACAATGCAGTTCATTTAACACTGCCACGATGCTTTTCACCGGTCAGTACTGATGATATATTTCTCTTTTGCTAGAAAGTGTGACATATCTTTCAGGCACTTAACTCATTTTTTTAGTTTTTTTTTACCGTAATCTTCATGCTATAGATTGATAGGCTGACAAAAATAGTAGAAAAGCAACCTGCAAGTATATGACTCCGACTTAAAAGTCTGACAGTTGTACACCTGCATGTGACTGATGGCAGGTCTCCTCTGGAGGGCTCGACCGAGTGCGGGCTTGGCTGCAGGACAGAGAAACAGCAGCAGTGACTAAGCACAATAGGCAGGTGGAATGAAGTTGTTCTGTGGAGCATGTGTGTAGCTTCTGAAAACGCAGCATCCACCTTTCACACCTTCTTATGTAACCCACTGTGTTTTACTGACCCACTCAGTTGCTGAGTAATGCATTAATGCTCATTGCTTCATTCTTCCGCCTTGTCTGCCTGGACCATTTGCACAGATTTTTTTGCCTCTTTGTGAGCCGTTAGCAGATAACATCAGGAAAAATGTATAGCATATGGGAGACAGCTGGTAAAACAACACACATTTAGAAGCTGTATTTCTGTTTATTTCCTCAAAATCAGTGGAGGGAATCAACGGTATGGAAGCTGTCCCAGGAGAGCACCACCAGGATACTGTCAGCCATCTCCAAATACAGCAGGCTTTATCCACTACGCTCCTTTATGCTGCACCTACACTTGCAGATATGTTTTGTGTGGGAGGGGAGGACAAAGCTACTCTGAGATTGGCGATTTAGTACTTTTATGTCAGGCAAAAGTCTGTTTCCTCCTGAGGTTCCATCTGTGAAATCTTCTAGAAACCTCAGTGAACCTGCAATCAGGTGGTCAGCTGTCGCCAGGCCAAAGCCATGTAAAACTCGGGATTTAGGAGTGTCACTCTGAATTTCCCCCTTATCAGTCTGCTGTAGTGCAGCTGTTACATGAGCGCCTCGCTCTCCGCCAGACCTTGGCCTGTGGTTGTGGGCCTGGCTCCCAGAGTCTCCCCGTTAGAGTGTGGAGCAGCAGTGACTTCTCGCTACCTTCGGCCTAGCTGTGAAGCATCCCTCCAGCAGTCCCAGCATGTCCAGGGTTGTGACTCCACTCACTCTTAATTGGTTTTATTGGAGGAGATCAATTTGAGATATGTAGTCATTGTTTGGATTATATCACCAGTGCGTTGTCTTTGAGAGTATGTGTGTTTTGGGTTTGTGTGTGTGTGTGTGTGTGTGTGTGTTTGCTCCTACAATTGCATTGTGTTTGTCCCAAGAGCCCTGATTCCCCTGCAAATCTGTATTCCCCCTTTCAAGCTCTCTCAGTGCCCTTGACTTTTAAAGGGAAGGATTCATTGAATGCAAATCAGTTGACTACATCTGCTCACAAGCCATCACAGTGTGCACTGCCATGTGTTTACAGTCTGGATGCATATAAGATCACTGTAAAGATCAAGTTTACAAATGAGAGTGTGCCACCACTAATGAAAACAAAACCCCTATGTAATTAATCAATACTTCAGCATCAGCTAATTTGCAACTAATTACACTTCAGCCACTAGCTAGCATCAGTGCACGGCTCAACTGCGAGTTCGATGGTTTAGCGTTGTAAGCACATCAGTGTCTTTTCCCTAATTATCATTCATGCAATCTTGTATCCATAGAGCTGCACATTTTTGGGCTACAAGACTACTTTATCCCAAACAGATTACAGTAATTGCAAGTTTAAATGTCCAAAACGTCTACATAGAGTAGCATAGTTAGAATGTAAATCAGTTACATAGAGGCAATAAGTGTGGGTTGTTGTTTGGAATTAAGGTGGTCCCACGTGTGTTAAGGTCAGCGTTGGAGTGAAGTCCCAGACATGGTGAGGTCAGCGCTGCAACCAGGTAAGTTGAACTGCTGATATAGGCAGACTGAGACTAGAAACTAGAGACTAGAGGGGTGAGAAACCTTCTTCAACCCATTTCTCACACTATACATTGCAAATGGCACCTTGTTTTGTACATTCCTAAAATATGGTCATAAATTATGGAAACTGGTATCGTGCTAATATTTTTTGACATCTGATTTTGTGTCCCTATATATCTTACTCTATTGTTGTATAAAAAGATAAATTAAGCTCAGCATCTAAATAAATATGAATGAATGTTCAACATCCAATCATTCAAAATGTGGGCTCTGCTCATGGGGATCATTCTTTTCATAGCACTCTCTATACTATTGTATTCGTCCAACAAGCACAGGGGAGAAATTGTCTTACAGATGCAGATGAAATTTTAGACCAATTATGTTATCCGAATGAAATTCACGAGAAAGAGACTGAAGCAGAGTACATTACACAGGAAATGAGTATTTAGATCTTAAGGGACTTAATAACTGAGGCACTAGTTCTTGAGCTTGAAAGCAGGACTGAAAAAGCATGATTTAAAGGAAATTTGCCATCACCACACTGTCACGAAGATGAAGATTTGGTCAGGTGTCTCACTGCAGGAGAGGAAAGGTCAACGGTAATTTAACCCAGGAAAAGGGGAGCGCTATAAAAAAGACTCCAAAGGGCAAAACGGGCAAAAAAATGCAGTGTTCTTCTGCCCCCTAGTGGCCATAAATGTCCCGTGTAATCAGAATAGTAGAGTACATTCAATAATCTGTTTAGTGTTCGACAATCTACAAGCAAAACATTAATTTTCTACTCATTTTTATGCTTCTGGTTTATCTTCAGTAATATGAGACTATAACAAAGACTATACTTCTATCAATACAGTCTGTCAGTTCCTTTCTGTTACGGTCTCTCCTCTGTTGCCTACACTAACTGAGCTCAGACCAAGTACCGAATATAAAACAATCCTCTTTGAATATAAACATAACATATAACACTGATTATAGGTCTCTATATAATCAAAGAGTATTATTTCATTTTCTCTTATGTAAAATGTGTTCAGCTGTAAAGTGCAGCAAATTTGATCCTGGTTAGGCAAGGCAGGGGGGGGGGGGGGGGGGGGTTAGAGAAGCACTGTCTGACTAGGTCTCACGTGTCAGCAGTAGTGTGACAGGTGAATTATTCACACCCATCAACCTGGTAGCTACTGTCAAGACAATGTCAAGACAGCCTAGCTAATGATCATTAAAAAGTTTTGCAGAATAACAACGGTTAGGTTAAATAAGGATAATGAACTGTGTTTTATTGCTCAGACATATGGGAAACATATTTTTAAACAGATTGGCATTTTCAAAAATAACAGCGCTAAGCTTTTTTCTTTTAACAAGGTTGGGAGCTGGGACCATATGTCTCTGTGCTCTTCATTTATACTGGTTTTATTCATTTTTGTGAAGGGTGCCCTGTATTTTTTATCGTACTGTGTATTACCTGTTCATTTAAGCTCTGTTCAAATTTTTTTTTTATATGCCACTATAATTCAATAGAAACTTTCCAAATATTTAACACTGTCTGTCTGCACCAGTGAGTGCAGAGACCTCAGTTCTTTTGACTGATATAAACCAGGTGGCTGGGGGTGTTTTTGGTTCGTAACTTCTATACAACATACATGAATGGTTTTCACAAGCAAACATATTGTTCACAAGTCCTGATAGTTCATTATGTCACTGATCTTGACAAGGTCATACGATTGGAATGAAAATCTAAACCATGTACCACCGTGTTTAATAATGACTACACTGTATCTCTTTGATGCCATCTATTGATGCATTAATGCCTGGCCAAGTCATCAATACAGTTTGTTTCCATACAGCTTGTTGCAGTGGTGGATATAGTACCTGTTTAATTTAGAAACACTAAGTACCTCAACATGTGAACCAGTGCTCTCTCCAGCAGACTGCACACGCTCACTTATTGTTGAAACCTTTGTCTTCCTTATTGTGTCATATTGGTCATTTGCTAAACAGAGGACAGAAGAGGAAGCTTTTATAGGACATTTGCTCTCCCCATAACCCATGTGCCACCATTCAAAATAACTTCTAGAAGAATTTAACAAGGCATAAAATGTCACACATATTAACAGAACTCTGCAAAAGGTAATCCATTCAATATTCCATTCCACATTATAACCGCCAGTGTTCTTTTACTGACTATACTCCTAAACCCTGAAAAAGACGGTCAGCATGTTTCAAAAACCACACAAATAATAAAATCAGCAAAATAGCTTTTCAAACTATTTATTCTATATTCTAAAGACTGTGACAAGTTGCTCTGGTATAAGAGAAATTTCCATAAAATCATTTAAGCAGTTTAGGTCTATGTGATTTTTTGTAACTAGAAAAATAAATACATTTTAATTTAAATAATTCATGAAAAGATGCATTATACTTAAGATGAGTTGTCATGTGTGATTTTACAAGATGTACTTTGGTCTTTTTCTAAACAGCAGTGAGAAAAGGGAGCTTTGATTGGAAATTTGCTCTCCCCATAACCCATTTGGCACCATTCAAAAATGACTTTAACAAGGCTTCAAATGTCACACATACCTGCGACATACCTGCTGTAGCATCACGAAGAAGGTGAAATGTCAGGCTGCCGTAAAAGCAAAAAGACCATCCAGGATAACCAAGATAAACATTTTATCTATGTCTCTTTTATTAAAGCCCTCATTTTTAAAAAAGCATTCTTAGTTATTGTGTTAGTTATAAAACCCAGAGTAAAAGGTGTCATTGTGCTGTGATAATCGTTTAAATGGACAGATACTAACTTCTCAATTATTTTGCACAGATATGGAACATTAGAGACGCTAACCACAAAAGGATCAAGCACTCTTTTCTAAACAAGAAAAAACCAGAAATAATTTAAAAAAACTAAACAAAATTTCAGTGGGCACACTATTAGAATCTCCAGTAATTACAAAAATCAGGCAAACCCCAAAACTCATCATGAAAACCAATGATGTGACAAGCCGGGTGGACAAAGAGCTGAACTGCTGTGACAAACTGAACAATCACAAAATGATAAATACCATTACTGTCATAGCACGCTACCATAGAAAATTAAAGTTCATAGTTTTCAATTAGCAGGCCAATTAGGAAAAGTTCAGTCAATGACCAGACATGCATATTAAAGAACCTGGGGACAGGGTTGCAGTGCATTGTGTTTTTCAGCCTTAACTCATTTGACACTAATTATGTTTATCAAAGCTCTTGGTATGCCACTGGCTATTGCAAATTCAATATTTCACTTGCACAAAAGAAGAGAAGACCCACAGTGTACTGCGTGCCGACGTTACCTATGAGCTTATCAGTTTCAACAAAACCACAATCAATCCAAAAGCAGACGGCAAGATTCCCTGCTGAGTAGTTGTCATCATCACAAAGGGTTAATTAAGGCTATAGGCAGGTAAGACCTGCTGCAGGCAAACACATGCCAGCCATTTTAGGGTGGAGCCTTTCAGGTTTCAACGCATCTGTTTACACAGCTTAGATTTCCTCAGGCTGCTTCATATTGGTTTTCATTATATTTCAGTCCCAACAATGGCAAGGGTTAAACTATTATTACAGGGCTGCCTAGATTCACTACCAGCTGATGCCAACACATGACTTCACAGACATCAGAGCAAGAACATATCATCTTGGTTCGTGACAAAACCTCACACCCTGTCTCTCCTGGTAGACACAGGTACAACTATACTCCTGCATAAACAAAATCTACCAAGTGTAGAATTATCCTGTAAATCCACACAGATGACTAGATTCCCAGGACGTCCTGAAACTGAACCACAAGTGCAGGTAGTAGAAGTTCAAACAACAACGCCACCTCCATTCTATGCATGAGCATCACTAGTTAAAGTTCTTGGAAGAGACATTTTACGCAAAGACAACAACATTAACTGCAAAGCCTCAGGCCTACGTGTCATTCAAACAAAATGAACCTAATCTGGGAATGTGCCTTCACCTGCCTTACTCGAAGCACAGAAATACAGGTTTGAGGCTCTGATGTCCATGCAACAATTGGTAGTTAACATGTGTTTGCAACAGCTAGTAGCAAATCACTGGCCTTCTCCTACTTTCAAAATGCCCCATCATAGTAATTTTGCCTTTGCCATTGAGCGGAGCTCAAGTCATCTGAAAAGTTTACCTTGCATATATAGATGAAAAGCAAGTATACAGCAGTCTGCTAAAATATAATATAAAGTCTGGGCAGCCATGTGGTTCACTGAATCTCTTTTAATTAAGACGTCAAACAGCATGACAGTGGTCTCGAGAGGTAAACATGATTGTTCCAGTCAGATTTGTCCCCTACTTAAAAGACTGTGACTAATAATTTTTTTTCTTACATAAATGATCAGATAAATGAAAACAAAGCATTAGAAAATCTCTCTTGAAGTGTCAGGAAAGCAGAATGTTTTAATCATCTGGTTCGTCCTTTTTCAATGAGTTCCCTATATGTAAAGTCAAGGGACTGCAAAACACTGTAGCAGCAACAGCTGTTGCCAGATCCTGATTAACTATTTGACAGATTCTAATTAACAGATTGCCAGATATAATCGTCACATTCTGATTAACACTTTGATTTTCAAAGTGGGGATATGAAGTGGTCACTATGGGCAAAGACGAGGTTCAAAGGCTTATTGTTGAATAGTGAATTATTATTATTATTATTATTAGTTCATATTCATTATTTTAATTCATTATGTCTCTGCACAACCATCTATGGCTATGTCTCTTAGCTTTACTAGACCTAAAAGCTAAAATTAGCTTTGGCTTAGCTGCTAGTGACTGCTTTAGTGCTAAGGTGAATCCAAGACATGGTAGCATCTGAGTCAGCATCTGTGTCAGTAACAGCACCAAGTCCAGTAATTATTCATCATCCCTAATCTGTTGAAAGGGGAGAATCTGGCATCTGAGTTGGGCCAACATTTGCAGGCCATCTTTAGCCTCAGATGACATTCACATTTTATTGCTTTGTGCTTTGCTTTTTGTACAGCGCAAGACCTGATCACTAGCATATTTGCTGGAAACAGCAAAGCCCCAAATTTACATATGAAATGCAAAAATCTCAGAACAGGCTACCTATTTACACACTCACACCAAAGGAGACATTATAATAAACTTTTAGCTTAATTTCCTTCAGTTTTATGACATTTGACGCAGTAAATTTGAAAATGGCTTTATGGTGAGAGAAAAGGAGACAAGTTCTTCATCTCTGTCCTTGCCAGGAACATCAATGATTTTTATCCCACACCAAGAAATTGTGGAATCTGAAAGTACAAGTCAGATATAGCATGATAGTATCAGTCATTAGTTTCATATTTCAGGAAGGCTTTATGAACTACTCCTTCTTGTTACTTATTGATACTAAACACACTTCAACATGACAAAGATTTGCAAATACAAATGGAAGGACAGTGAAAGGGTGGAGACAATATAGAAATGGGGCAAATATTTGGCTTTTGGGATACATGAAAAGGAAATACAGCCTTTGGTTGTCATTCTAAAGGTCAGAACAAAGCAAGACCGAAGTTCAGTAAATTTGAATATCAGTGCAAGATGTGTTTGATGAAAGATAACTGGTGCACACCAACCTTTTTTTTCTATAATGCAAGTCACATGGGAACATATCATGCTAGGCCACAAATGGTCTCAATATTACATCAGAGAATTGGACGTCAACATCAGAGGATCTAAAATGATTTCACAAACAAATCAGTCTATGTCTGAATCTGAGGGAGGGATACTGATTTCTTCGTGGGACAGTTTTCAAAAATGTTTTCCTCATGCTTTTAAATGTATCATATGACTCATTATATGTGCTGTAACAGAATTCAGCTTTTTCAGTTTTTATTAGTTTATTGAACAGATTTGTTGTAACTAAAAGAGAACAAGGAGACCCAAGCCAGTTAACAGAAATCATTTTAAAATGGGAACAGTGGAAACATGCTCTAAATCACTTGGACAACTTGATGCCTGATGGAAAAAAACATGCTCAAAATCAAATAGCTGTGATACTTCAGATTCAAATATTATGAACCAATATATACTGAATACATATTTTTAAAAGGGCTATGTATGTTATAGAGACATGCTGTTAAAAACCTCTACAAACAATGCTGGAAATACATACTTTCTATGCCATATCAATAACTGCCCAAGGTTATTGCAGGATATATGCCAATAATGTGCAAAACTGAGCCAATCGTTATAGATGGCCACATCTAAACCTTTAATTATTTACAAAAAAAATGGTTGTCTGTTTGGGTGGGTCAACAGCAGCAGCCAATCCCTGGTTAAGTATTGGGGGGTGTAGTGAAACCCTTAAAGACAAATGACTGCCTGTCAGCAGAATCACTGGTATTTACGTGGAAATTTGTGGAAAAATGCCAAAAATGTGAGGTCTATTACCGGCTGTTATACCCGAGTTCTCTAAACATGCTTTGACGCTCTGAAAACCAATAGCAGACCCAAGTTTCATCACATGCTTGTTATCTTCTTCAAACACTGGATTGATTTAACCAGACTGATTTTATATTAAGTAGTAAAAAGTTACAATACAATCAGACTAACAGAATTCTACAAAAAGGTAATCCATTCAATATTCCATTCCACATTATACCCGCCAGTGTTCTTTTACTGACTATACTCCTAAAACTTGATAAATGTGGCCAATGGAAAATATTTTCAGCATTTTTCTAAAACCACACATCAAGCATATAAGTAAATAATAACAATAATAACATGTTGTTATTCTTTCAGGGAACATTTGTCATCGCAATGTTAACACCCATTTTCTTGCTTATGACAACTTTCAAAAGTCCATCAGATCAGCAAAATAGCTTTTCAATGTATATATTCTGTATTTTATACTGTAACAAGTTTTTTCATACGAAATTTCCATAAAATGACCTAAGCAGTTTATGAATATGTAAATTTCAGTAACTAGAAAAATAAATATATTTTCTAGGAATTCATGAAAAGGTGCATTATACTTAAGATGAGTTGCCCTAAAATTACACCACACTAAATCTCCAGGTGACTATCAGCTGAATGCCACAACGTTAATCTGGTCTCCACTCAAGCCATTACAAGTTCAGGAATGACAGGTAATAAAATACAGTTATATGCTTTGACAGCTGCATAGTTCTAGATCCATATATAATAAAACTGAATCTGACTACTACCAGAACACCTAAGAAAGAACATCACCAGCACAGGTCTTTGGTGTCAATTACTCTTGTAGTCTTACTCTATGAGCTGTTATAAGAGAAAGAAATGTTGTGTATAAAGTGACCTCTCTTAAAGAAGACTGAAAATATTCAGTTAACTTATTGGTATACCAGTGTAGCCTCACGCTCGTATGGTGTCTAGGTGTAAGGTGTAACCTAATCTACCAAAGACCTTTACAAAGTGGAACTGTTGTCACTTAGGCATTTTGACCATGGGAGCTTCCCAGAAGCCATCAGGCACTAGCCAATTTCATTTCAGACAAGTGTTGCTTTTTTTTCTAGATGTCACAGCAGGACATGTAGGACCAAAATTTGTTTGAGTGTAGCATGGCTCAAGGTTAATGACTTCTGAAAATGCCCACTGAGACAGCTATGGAATCAGTGCAAAACATGTTTTGTCAGAAGACTGTATTGAGTTGTGTTTGTGCTCAGTCTGTCAAGAGGTCATGGCAGGCCTACTGAAAACACATTGTACTGAGTGGAATTAGTGCCTATTATGTCTACTGAATCATGACAATGAACGGAACTCTCTCGTGACAACAAGTATGTAAATGTATTGGGTCTACAGACCACCCCTCACTCCATATTAATAAAGAACTTGTGTGAAAAGACATATAGCAGTATTCATTCAGTAGTGCTTCCAATATGGCAAAAACCCATTACAGGAATGTGTATGAAAAAGCTGTTGCAGTCAGGAAGGGGGATCCAATCTTCCTCTTTCATCCCACTCTTTTAACTCTCTCAACTAAACACACTTCCTTGAAATGAGGTCTTGTTATGCTTACACTCCCACAACCTGAATCTCAACCCCAAAAAGGTTTGATTTATAAAACCTGTGAAGTCGTAGATACACTATTAGAAGTGTATTCTTCAACATTAGCATTTGTTTGTAAATTGTAGCAACCATGGATAATACATAGAACCAAACGAGAAGACATTTTGCAGTGTTTTTCACACCGTGGAAAACATAAAGCAATGAAAATCACAAAAGAATGCTTTGTTTTGTTGGAGAAATATATTGTAAATACATTTATCTCCACTTCTTACTTTGTAACATTCCATGAGATCAAGTCTCATTTTTGTAACAGTTCATAACAGAGTTCAGTTCAAAGGAGAAATATCTTAAATACTTTGTAGGCATGTTTCTTGGTGCATATTCAATCATATTCAATCTGTCTAGTCATAAGAGCTGGATTGCACAAAGTTAGCAATGAAGTTAGTTGACAAACTGACAAACCTATGTCTGACCTCATCTGACCTAGGTTGTAAAAGGAAAATGATTTATGTCAGGTAACTTTATAACTGTTGTTAAGTTAATGATAAGACAAAATAGCTGGCAGTAACCAGTTACAATATTTAAACCAGCTTTTCTGGATGCAACTGTTCAGTGGTATGGATATCTAGCTACCTTTTTATTTCCAGTCACCATTTTTTGTTGGAAAAGCTTAAAAGTGATTTTATTCATTATCTTTCATAAAAGGATCAGTGTGGTAATAGTATGCAACAGCCCACTGTCTGCTGCTTAAGATGTTACACTGTGATAGTATACTGACCACAGCACTGTTAGCTGAACACATTAAAGTTGGTGCTTAAAAATAAATGGAACATGTATTTAAGTCACAACATTTTAATCAGTATACTTATATTTCTTGAAATCCTAATCAGGTTTTAGTGCCATTGCAGAACAGCTCTGAGTTTACAAAGTGAGCAGAGCATGAGAATAAGTTTTGGTGTCGGATTTTTAGTTTATGTCATAAATGACAGTTTAAGACATAAACTAAAGTCAACAGACTTGACAGTTGTGGGTATTCCTGAGTCCTGGTTTGACTAATCAGGCCTAATTGGCTTAAAGGCCTGATTCTGATGTGAAAGCTCATGTTACATGTGAAATCACACGAATACATTATAATGATATAATTGCACTATTGTTTGTATGGAAATAAAAAAGTGATCTTTATTGTTTTTTTGGTAAAATGAAATACTGTGCACTCAAATAAGTGCACAAAAATTTCCAGAGGACTTAAAACCATGCGCACTGTTTTGAGATCTCTGTCTCCTCATTAAGATTCAAGTGTGCAGTAACATGTTAAAGGAAACTAGAGACAGCACTATATTTAGTGATGGAGGCCACAGGTTTTCTGATACCTCATATGAATGTGAACGGGTTCCAGCTACATACCGTAAAAAAGCTGTTGTAGGATTTGTGTGGCTAATGTATTAACCATGTGAATTGAATTTATTAAGACACAATATTCAGTAAAGCTGTGGACCCACTATTAGTATAGGCGGTTGTGCATTTCATTCAACTACTTCCTACAACACTGTTAAACTAGAAAGAGAAAGCTAAAGGAAAGATGGAGGAGATGACATGTCACTACACTAGGGGTTTACTTGGAAATATGCCACGTTATCAGTTACTCACAGTTGTGGCTAGGCAGTAAATATCTGAGAAAGAGTCCCGCCCCTAGGAACTTTCATAATTAGGCCTACTGTAACAGTTGGCACAGCAGAGCAGTAACAGAAAGTATAGCGAGAGATTGCATTACATTACATAGCCAAAACCTGAGTGTACATTCCCATCAATTATATAATGGTCATACCCGCTTCTGAATATTATATTGATGAATATTTATAGCTATGGTAATGCCCGACAAGAAAGCCGGACACAAGCAAGGTGTGTCAGAGTATTACTCGTAATTTTCCACTAAGTTTGTTTTGGTTACCAAAAAAGTCTGTTCATACTTAGGATATCAGTATCGTCTATACCTTAATCAAATTTGTCGCAGTGATCATAATCAAATATGTCCTCATATTTTAACAGACATCATAATAATGTATTAAATTCTATTAAAACTGTGATAATTAGTCCAAGGTACATACTAACAAAGTAACTCGCCATAAAAAATAAAAAACAATGCGGCTTGTTTGAGCCACTAATAATCTATGTGTTCTCTTCTTCATTGCCATGGGAATCCGTTATGTCATCTATACTGAGCGTATACTTACTGAATCCTGGAAAATAAACAAATAAGCAAACAAAGTAGGTGTTTTCGATATTCCTCTTTCGCTTACACAGAATCGAGTGGAAAGAATATGGTGCACAACGTTGGAAATGTACTGAGAGTCTCACGATATATGTTTTGATCTACATAACGCCACTCAGCATTTCCCGAAATCCCATTGGTGCAGAGGCGCGTTTCTGTCACGCCCCCAGACCCACACCACCCACCCCCAAAATGCACAGAGCAGATGAAAAGTTGTTTTTGGCTTTAGGTCTTCTTCAGTGTATCTGAAACAATCAAAGATTAAAAATGCTCGCAGATATTTGAAAAATGTTTATTTGCGCCGAATGCAAAATATATAGTCTTTTATTTACAAATTCAAACATCGCTGAATAATATGACTTGCTTTCACTTGGACGATTTTTTAGCGGGATGGATAGGAGGTAGGTTTATTGATTTTATTAATCTCAACAGGAAAAATATTGAAATTTGGGGAAGCAGCCACGTAGGCCATGGAAAACAGTGGAATGAAACTGAAAAAAACGTCAGGTGGACGTCTGTGTGCTGTTTAAAATAGGACAGTAAATGACCACAGTGTCAATGCGATTCTTCAGGCAATTTAAAGCGAAACAAATAATGTGCAATAGATATTCCTAAATGGTGTACATTGAACACGTAGCCTATATTAAACACGTTGATGTTTGTCCTAAAATTGTTCTAAAACTTTGCAAATACTTTTGCTGCAGTTATTCAACTGCATGACTCGGTTCTGTGATGACAGTTAGTCTAGCTGTATTCTACTGGCTGTTTCACAGAGCATTTAAACGCAGAGATCTAGAGGACTTTTAGGGCCGTTGCGCTCATTTGTTTACTTCCACTTTCTACGCTTTTTGCCAACGCCTGGCAACGTTGTATCGTAACGCGTTGTTATATTTGCCCTATACTTTTAGAGTCAACGTGTTTCCTTTTTAAACTTTTAAGGAATTTTCAAGGTTGTTTGTACAGAAATGTGTTTTGGATAGATCTGTAACCCGTCCTTGCTCGAAAACCATTCCTTAAGGAATGTCAGTGTTTGCTCGCTAGTCATTCTGTTTTAGTACAAGCTTTCACGAGAATTAGCAATATTATGTCTATGTGCACTGACCATTAAACGCACAATGTATGTTATTCATCAGAAGGAACAAAGTGGTATTCATCAGTGCCCTGCTGGGACATACACCCACAAAGATGTCATGACAAGCTCGTCCTTTTCAAAGCCTTGCAGCATCCCACTAAAAAATAATACAACTTTTCATTTTTAGGGGCCTCCAGTGTAATTGTGGGACATCCACTTGACACTGTTAAGGTATGGAAAAAAGAAACCTTAATCTGGGCTTTTTCAGAGAATGTTAGAATGTTGTTTTTGCTTATTCTAGGGAACTGTGATTGAAGACTGCTGTGCCAAAGTGTAATTTCTACCTCTGCATTTCACAGACACGTTTACAAGCAGGAAAGGGATACAAGAACACCCTGCACTGTATCATGACTATATACAAAAAAGAGACAGTAAGTTCTGTATATCTGTGTCTAATGTAGCAAGTGTAGCCTTAGCTGACCAGATCTGACATGGTGAAAAAGTGGACACCTCAGCGGGAGGAGGGGGGGTGGGGGTGTACATGGGGGGGATCTGGAAATTTTAGCCCACTTCACCACGCCCCCTTCTCACTCAAACGAACTGAACAGAGTAGGGGAGGGTGTGACTACTTTGTGGATGAAACGCTTCTCGTAATTCTATGTAAGCTCTAGTAAAACAAAATCCTGGACGTTTGTGAAAGTCTGCTTGGACATTTTTTCAAACAACAAAGTTTCACACAGAGGAAATGTCTGGGTAAAAGGACGTCTGGTCACCACTATGACAGAACAGAGTGAATTAAAAATGCATTTCTTTTCTCTCATCTGTCTGTATCTCTAAGTGTCATACTCCATTTAAAGTCTTTCTTCTTCAATGCAGTGACACCCGTAATGTGTTTTGCTTTTCATTAGGTCACTGGCTTCTTCAAGGGCCTGTCCTTCCCACTGGTGAGCATCACACTGTACAACTCCATGGTGTTTGGATTCTTCAGCAACTCTCGAAGACTGATCAACAAGCTTCGGGGGGGTGAGGCGAGGCAGTCCCCTGGCATGCTTGACCTGACTTTAGCCAGTATGATGACAGGCCTGGTGTCGGTAGGTGTTGGAGCCCCAGTGGACCTGGTCAAGATCAGGCTGCAAATGCAAACACAGCCTGTCCTTGCAGGTATGTCTGAAATTCACCCGGAACTATTTATAGGAAAGGTAATTTACAAGAGGAAAGCACTTATTTTAACATAAGGAGTATAACATTAGAAAAATGCTATATATTTATACCCATGCAAACATTTCTAAGGATAGCATGGCCAAGATATGCTAATGTTTGTTTTGTTTTTTTGTTTTTTTTTTTGCAGAAAATTTTACCTTTGCTGGCAATGGCAGTATCCCTCTTCGCACAGTGGGCCTTCAAGGCCAGCCTGTCTACAGAGGTCCCGTCCACTGCATTAGCAGCATCCTGCAGACCGAAGGCGTGCAAGGGCTGTACAGAGGGGCGGGAGCCATGGTACTGCGGGACGTGCCCGGTTATACCCTTTACTTCATCCCATACACACTGTTCTCTTCCTGGCTAAACCCTAATGGGAATAGCTCCCCCCATCCTGGCTCTGTATGGCTTGCTGGAGGTTTAGCAGGTAAATGGGGTCATGCCTTGAAATGTGAAACTTAGGATTTTTCTCTAGACTGATGATTTAGTTTGTTACATAGTTTTTAATACGCCAGCATGCTGTGGAGCCGACTCCAAGGACGTCTAGAGCGACATTAGCAATTTTACTCATTCGTTCCTACTTTTTCATCTCCAAGTGTATAGAAAAAAGATCATGGGGTTAGCAGCCCCAGCTTAACAGAACTCAAAAAGATCAAAAGCCTGCAAGAACCCATGCAGACTCCAACAGAGGAGAGGAGGAGTAGACAGAGGAGTAAACTAACTACATAATGTTACCATTGAAATAGTTCACCACATGTTAATGCTGTATTGGTGTCATGGTATTAGTGTAGTGGCAGACAGTGAAGAATCAGCCACGTTCTCATCTCTGTATCTTTACTCATGCTTTCCCCCTAAGCCTTGTGTGTGTGTGTGTGTGTGTGTGTGTGTGTGTGTGTGTGTGTGTATTATTCTTCAGGGTCTATCTCCTGGGTGACAGCAACTCCAGCTGATGTGGTTAAAAGCCGAATGCAAGCTGATGCCATGCACGACAGGAAGTATAAAGGAATTGTCCATTGTATCATACAGAGTTACAAGACAGAGGGACTACATGTAAGTTCACTACACTGTCTTATGCAATGTCATTTTTGTTTTTATCATCAAAAGACATTAATGAGTTTAGGTAGGATACTTAATAGAGAGGTTTTAATGTCAGTATTGCACAATGAATTGATCAGTAATGAAAGGTTCATCTTGCATAAGTCTGAAAGATATGGGCCTGTCTGTCATAGAGATATTCTAAAGCTACAGAATATTCATGAATGCACATTTTTACAGTATCACCTTGATGTATGTCATGTTGTGTAATATAACTCTAACTTGGATGGTATTTGCATATTTTCAAAATATGACAGTGACTCGCTACCTTCAATTATTAATACCTGTTTATTGTGTGTGTGTGTACTTATACTGGCTGAACCATAACATTTATGCTCCCTTGTTCAGTATGAATGGAACTGTTTGTGAAGTTTCTTCTTCATTCTCCATTTCAGGTGTTTTTTCGTGGTACCACTGTAAATGCTATTAGAGGATTTCCCATGAGTGCAACTATGTTCCTGGGCTATGAACTTTCCCTCAAGTTTTTACGAAGCCTGTAACATGCCTCCAGTTAACCTGAAAGACTGACTCGTTTCTAATGCCAAGAAGCCAAGCTATCACCATTTGCCAGTATGGAATTTGTGGGGGTTTTATTTCTTATATTAAGAAAGGACCCAAATGAAACATGATTTACAGACGTTAAACCTGGTTTTACTAGAGTATTTTAATGTCTGTATAATTTAGAATACATTTACTAATTGCATATTTTGCCCTGTGGTTACATGCCTTCATTGGAAACACTGATATTGCCTTGATCAATATGTTCCAAAATGCTGTTCTTACATAATAGATAAAAAAAATACCAGGATTTGATCCTGAATGTTTATATTTTCAGTATAATAAGGCAGAAAATTGCTTGCCATAAAGAACATTTTAACAAGCAAAATCTCTTTGTTTTTCCAAACAATGCTGTTGCATTTGATGTATGTAATTTATGATCAGTATGTTTATTGATTAGTTTTGTACAAAAATGAAGACTTTTATGGCTTATTGCTTGTTATAAATTGACTGGACAAACAATAGACACGCAGCTCACAAGTGATTTCATAATTTTTCTTCTCCAATAAGCTTTTCACTTTATCACTGTAGCTGCCCAGATAATGCTTGTTTTGAAGAATTATCAGGTTAGACATGGACATTGTATCATGGATTATGGATTTAAGATTCTACACAACAAAACTTTAACTCTTCAATTATTCCATACCAACAAAAAAATCTCATTAATCATTAATCAACCATAAGCCTGTAATGCCTTTAATTGATCGAGTTGAATTATTCATATACTATTCTTCTGTTATATCCTAGGACAGTGATGTATCAATGAGAGAACTGCTGAAAAATCTATGACTATGACTTGCATAAAAACCTGAAGCACAAATCATTAGCTTAGCTCAAACATTAACTTCTTTGTCCAGCGAATGGTGGCGTCACCGCAAATGTTGCAAGGACACATTGTTTTCTTAGACTGGTGCAAAGCAAGATCATGTTTGTGGGGCTTTGGCTTTTGATCGGAAATCATACATTTGAGAAAAAAAACAAACCACTTTTGCAAACCACTTTTGCTTTTCACATTTTCCCACTCAGTTCTGGCCTGGAATATGTCATCATGCTGCAGATTGAATAATCAGGACCTTTCGTGTCATTTTAAAATAACCAGATGATGTCCAGTGATGCGACCGATAAAACTCTTAAGGCTGAATGTAAACTTTAAAATGTGCACTGGAATCCAGATGAATCCTGATTATGGTGTGACTTAGTTTGACACTGACACTGGATCCACTGCTTCAATTATGTTATTGAATGATGATGTTCATAATGATGTTATATGAGTCTACAATTCCTCTAAATGCCTACAGTATACATTACTGAAGCAGAGTGTAAAAAAAGACCAAAAGTGTATGAGAGAATGACAGTCCAATGCATCAACTGGATTATCTGCTGAAAAGAAAAGACAATAACTAAAGACTCTCCCAAAACTTGGAAATTATGAGAATTTACTACATATATAGTGCAGACTGTCACAATTATTAAGTTCAGTTAAGTGCCCCTTGAAAAAGCACCCAGCACAAGTAAACTTAGAGGTTATGGGAGTTGAATTGCAAATTCTGTAATCCACTAGGTGGTGGCATTGCATCTGGAATAATTTTACCTTCCACATTGCTTGTGAATTTTCTCTAGTGGTGGAGATTGGAAAAAGTGAATGTTATGAAAATTGCAGGCAAATACCATAATAAGATAAATTACCTTGTTAAGATTGTTAGTTCACTCTTATTGTTACACACATATAGCTTTTAGGATATTGTACCAGAAATGCAAAAAATACTTTTACAGATTTTGTTCTGTATACTCCATTTTTTTCTATAGCCAGCAGAGTTGTGGATGAGTTAATAAACAAAAATAAAAATAAAGCAGCAACCTTTCCTAACTTACAGAGGACATTGTACTGCAATGCCTTGGCTGCAACTACTAGCCCATCACCACTTACAGCAACCTCGTTCCTCCAAAGGCCATTAGCAAGATGACCTTGGGCCCGAGTTAATGAAGCCAATATGCTGCTGCAGAATAACTAGCACATTACAGCCCTTCATTATTTTTTAGAATTGTGCAGTTTGTGTTGGTTGACCTGTAGTTTATGCTTTACAATTATAAGTATAAGTAATTATAGCAAAATATAAACCTAAGGAGAATGTGGGCTTACAGGAAAGAAATATCCCAATATATAAACAGAAAAATGTGGTTTGCAAACATATACAATTTGAATATTGCTTCCTATTAAAATATTTGCATGTACAAAAATATATGATGTTAAGCATAAAATGTTTCAGCTAACTGGCTGCACAGCTAAGGCCAGAGGTAGACTGATTTATGCAGAAAGTCTGATTCCGAACAAACTCAATACATTTAACTTCTGTGTGATTAACTGCTTAAAACTAAAATGATATATAAGGGTCCATCATTTAGAATGGATTTGGTCTCTCTCTTTCTCTCCGAGCCATATTAGAAACAGAAATGAGATTGCCTTTTTGCACAAAATCCATTGAGATAAAATAATGCACTGGGTTTAAAATGTTAAGAAAACTAATTTATTGAACTGAACACATACATCTCTGTGCAGGACTGTCAATTGGGAGCCTATGGGGTGTGATAAAATGAGAGAAGCCACTTTGATCATTGATCCCTTTCAGAGGATTAAAGTGGAGAGTAGAGGTTTCTGTCCTACTAAGCCACAGCCATAAACTCCTAGCAGATATAAGACAGATATGCCCCACCTTCCTGTCACACAGGTAATGGCTACTCTAATGTTGACACACCATCCAAGAACCCACAATGCAGAGAGTGAAAGGATTCACATGCCAAAAAGCAGAGAATCTCTAGCTCTTTTAGTAAAACCTAAAAGATATGTATGATTGGTGTAGTAAATTACATAAAAAAATACTTAAACAATTATTTATTAAATATTTTCACAAACCAAATTTTTGTGAGTGTGTGAAACAGATGTCTGAGTTAATTTAATCATTGGTCAATGCGGTTTCTACAATATGCTTAAGGACTATTGAAGTATACACTAAGCAATTGTCCCTGTTCTCTGACTGTTTCTCTGGAGAAGCTTTGTGATTGAGTTACCTCTGCCTGTCTATGGATGTCATGAATAAGGCTTTATTGCTCTTTCATTGTTGCAGCAGGACAGGGTCGTGTACCAGCTGCTGACCCCCCCCCCCCCCCCCCCCCCCCCCCGGGAGTGTATCCTCACCTAAAGCAAACATGAGACAAGACCGACATACTAACCAGCTATTGCTCTCAGTAGGATTTCCTACAATATGGACCACACAATATGAGATACTGCAATATGGACCACCAATAAATTATGAAACATAATTTAGGAAATGTTTAGATAATGGTCCCAAATTGTGATGCACTTACAGTCTGACTATCTTACAGATGGCTTTATGTGGAAACAGGTTTGTGACTATGACAATAATGACCTGAGGAATCAGATATATAACATATAACATACAGTCAGCTTGCACAAAGCATGCTCTTAGCCTACAAAATCATAACAGACTGCATGTATAATCACAAAGGTATTATGACTTCTGCACGTAACAGTGGTGGGTCTCCCTGCCTCTTTACACACCCTCCTGGTTCTGGTACTGACACTGCAGGACACACTGTCTGTACTGTTCATGCTATGATGTTTGTTTCACAGCATCAATTATATTATATCTAACATCATTGGCACTAGATGGAAATAAATATCACATTTATTTTGCACTTCTCAGAAATTGCATTCCCAGAATATATATATATATATATATATATATATATATATATATATATATATATATATATATATATATATATAGCATATTTTAGAATTCTGTAAAGTGGACCTAGATGTGAACAGCTCAGATGCCAAATTACAAATGAATGATCCATCCATGCTGTGGTCAAACACACTGCAGTGTATTGTACATTGCACTGAATCACATTTTCAAGTAACTTTGAAGTAGTCGAATGTCTGATGGTGCCATGTATAATGCTTCGGTTTGTTGAACACCAGTATGTATTACAGCAAACAGTAATATGTCAACAGCTGGTGATCAGGTTTCTTGTAATATTAAGGCACAGGAGGGATGATGGCTACACAGATGGAGTTGAGCTGCTGTAAGCACAATCAAGTCATTTGCAAAACAGTGGTTTCCCTTTTATACAGCAATGTTAAGAGAATTTTAATGTTAATAAAATCTGTTTTAGAAACAAGAAGCACTGTAATCAAAATGGCTGATTTAATCTTACTTACAGATTGCTACTCTGGCTGTATTCCCATAAACCTAAAAGCCACATTTCAAAGTGCTATGTAATACAACAGCCTTCACATGTGTCTACTGATTAGTGTGTTATATTTTTCATATTATTATTCATTGTCTTTTTAGGGTTAAGGCTGTGTGGATGTGGACTGTATGTTCGATTTATGGTATAAAAAGCTGCATTAAATGTTTTATTAAAAGGTGTTGATAAATCGGTGTACAGGAAAAGGGTTAATTTATGAAAATATGAATATATATATATATATATATATATATATATATATATATATATATATATATATATATATATATATATATATATATATACATGCCTATATATTAGCATGTATGGTAAATAAGTTTGAATCGTTATTTTCTTCGGGCTATACTCTATCTTGTTAAACACTGGTTATATAGCTCTGGCTTAGCAGCTGTCAGTAGTGTGTGTTTAGAGATTATGTTTAGCCAAGGTGATGACAGGCCAGCACAACCCTTCACAACGATGCTTTAAGACCTCCACTGACCTAAAGCACTCTTGAATCCAAACTGAAGGTAACGAATGCATGTAATAGGGAAACATACAAAACCTGAAGTGTTGTATTTAATAAATGACAAAGTCATTGGAATCTGCTCAGAACTTTCTTTAGGCGTGGTTATTTTACGTTTGTTTTGTTGTCGTCAATGTAGTTAGTATGCAGGATAAAAATCTCAGACACTGTTACCTGTAGAATGTAGTATAAAAAGTTATCTGGATGTTTACCCGATGTATTCTAGCAGGTCTTACAGCAGAAAGGACAATATATGACATCGGTAATCATCAATTATTTTTGTTTTAATTTGATCGTAAATTGTTTGGGGGCAAAAAAAATAAAATATACATATAACTACACGTAGAGGTAGTGTTATTTATAGCAGCGTTCTGAAGAATGAAATGATAAGGGGTGGGGGTAGAGATGGGGGCAGTAGCGAGGAACCGTACAGGGAGGGGGTGAGTGGAAACGAGGCACCAGTCAACGCTGAATTTAAACCAGTACGGACTACAGAGCCGCCACCTCGTCGGAACAGCGGAGGTTTGTAAATATTACACCATGCTCCTTTCATCATCTAATAGAGCCCCGCAGGAGATTTGCGCTGGATGCTCTTAACGGCGTCAGTACCGCATGTTGCTGGCGAATGCTACGATGGAGAGGGTAGGGCGTGCGGGGTAAGGCGTGATCTGCCAGTTTCAGCTCCATGTTGCAAAGGGGAAAAATTACAAGTAAATGTGAGTTGCCAGGTGACTGTGGTTTTATCCTTATGCTGGCATACGTGTTTTAAGATGGGCGGTAGGAACTGATACCCGTGACGGGCAGAAATATCGGAAGAGCGACCTGAATGGGCAGGTACAGATGGTTTGTTGATTTCACTGTATAGGCTACCGGTCAAACGTTAGTGTCATAAAACAAACTGTAAATAGCTTCGAGTCTTACTGCGATGCGCTCTAGTGCCACCGATAACATCCTTACGCTGTATGTGTTAGATTTATGTGTAGCTTCTGCAAACTACATCTCAATAATTCATTGAAGCTTCATTTATCTTCCCTTATGCTTTTTAATTCAGATGTTTGTGCGTTTGTGTATGTGTTCTGTAACATAACTCTTATGAATTAGTTATATTACAGTGTGTGTGTGTGTGTGTGTGTGTGTGATATTTAGTACAATATAACAGACACTACCTTTAAAGTTGAAAAAAATATTAAATTAATAGTAATTATTGCAGTAAAGTGATTTTGTCTAAAATTATAATGTGAAAAAATTTATTAACTTTAAATAAACATCCTAAAATTTCACTGCACTACTCGTGGTGACAATGAAAAATTCAACCATACAAAGAAAACTGGAGATAAAATGCACAGAGTGCTTAAAGAGACAGTAAACCATCACTTCCCTGTGAACCAGGGACACTGGCTTTCAACAGGACACACACTGGACACCACAAACACACCATCAGCACCCGAGGCCAAAGATAATGGTCTTCATGTGCTTTCTTGAGGATGCTGTAACTCTGCCAGAAAAATACACTGAAGCTGTGATTATAGTGAGCTATACTGTAACATACACTTGTGCATGTCCAGGCCACGAAGGTTAGCAAGGACTAACAGGGCATTCACATTAATCAAACATTAAGTGGATAGCTGGTGATTAACACTCAAATAACAATTAAAAAATGCATATGCCTAATTAACCCAAAAAAAAGAAGCAGATGAGAAAATGTTGAAAATAAATGAAAAGTGCGGTGTGGGTGCCTATGTCTGTGAGGGGTACTGTGATCAAGCACCAGGCCTAAGACTAATGCCTAAGAATAAGTTTAGACTAGATTTCTCTTCACTAGTACATTATTGTATGCAAGACTAGAACCAAAAAGCCAGATGTGCCTCTCTTTAGCCTTGGGAGAGGTGGGTTTGTAAACCAACAAACTGAAGCTGTTTCCTCAAAGGTTCTCTCTTCAGTTCTTACATGTTTATGCTGGTGTGTACATCAGAATTATTCTAGCCCTGCTCAACAACCAGACCTTTTAAAAATGAGTTCCAGTTTACCCGAAGACTGGGTATTGATATCTCGCATACCTGGACCAAGACTCAATGATTAGATTAATGACTGTGAAACTGACCAAAGAGAGAGAAGCATGTTAACCCCATGCAACTAAAGCTGTGTGCATGCCAGATGTGGAATGATCTGTCTTGCAGCTGGACAGACATCAGCAGAGTCCTAGTAGCTGAAATCAAGTGCTAAATAATTTAAAAAATAACTCCCATCAAGATGCAGCACAAGTGTTTTATGATTTACTTTTTTTTTTGGTGGGCCATGCTGGCATTAGAACGTCCGTTGGAACTCATTAAACTTTCCGGTCTGATAGAAGCTAGCAAGAGAGGGAAGGACTTTAAAGGGTCTCACCAGCTATGGCAGTTCCAGTTAGCAAGAGCACTTAAAAACATGTTTGTGGCATATCCAGTTCCTTTTTCTGCTGCTCAGGTACTGCAGTTTAGAGCATTTAGTGACTTAGAGTTTGACGCCCTTGAAAAGCCTGAAGGCTTTCACTGACCATCATCACCTGGTCAACGCATGTCAAAAAACTGCAAGAGAAAATACATTGACTATAATATCACTTTCAATAAATAGTCCGGATAAGTGCTTTTGAAGGTCCCCCAATGTGTGTGCATGAGAAGTGAACTTTATTCTTGGAAGATTTTTTAAACACAGATGCCACTGACACCATGACACCCCTGATTGTGCTGAGATGGGGAAGTTGGCTGTAATTGAAAAATTAGATCTAGTAAAATGGTAAAGAGATAATATTCTTTTGGACTGCCTGCTAATGGCAAGTATGTCAAATGAGAGCTTATCACCCTCCCCCACACTCATCCTAAGTGGTGAGTGCCTGGACAGACACATGGATGCAAAATACTCTTCAAAATATTAAAGATTCTTGAGCAAGCTAACAGTAGCAAAGTTAGAAGGATTATCAGATAGAAGTCAAACCCACTGTTTATATGATCAGGAAATATTTGTGTTTCATGACTGATATTTTCTATTTGAAATGAGAATGACATTTAATCCTGAATTTAGTTTAGTTCTGTTTACTTCATTTAGCTAGTTATTGAGATTTTCCTGTGTCAAATAAGAGCTTACTATATGTAAAAGATAAGCAAAATGCCACCTGCCCCATTTTGGTTTTCCACTTAAAGTAAATTTCAGACGGTTAAGACACTTTAGCCCTAACTGTCACGGTCACAGCCCCGGACCCTTCCCTGTGGGCATGTCATTATGTCGTCTGCGTGCTGTTAGGTCCATATTAGTAGTTCCGTGGGTGTGGGTTGTTTGTGAGCGTGTTCGTAGTCTCACCTGTGCCTTGTCTCGAGATCACGAGGGTCTGTGTTAATCACCTATTTAATGTGCGCTCGCGCAGTGTCTTGTGCTCGTCTTTGTCTAAAGTTCCGTGCCAGTGTGAGTGTCTGTTGTGCTCGCTCTACGCTCTGAGCTTACACGTCTGTTTCGTCAAATAAAACGTTCTATGTTGCACCTTGCGACGCTCGTCGTGCCTCCTTCCTACGAGCGTCACACTAACAAAGTTTGAAAAGCACATCCACTCTGTTTCAGAGGTGCTGGCATTTATTTCCAACCTTTTTCTCAACAAATCCCTTTTATGTGAAAATCCTATGTGACAGACAGCAAGCCTGTTTATTTATTTGTTACCATTTAGGATCAGAATTAAACGTCTGCTAATTAATCCCCGAAGTTTGTGGGACAAAGCAGCCATCATTAATTAGGCTACAGGCCTGCTAAAACTCACAGATTAATTTAAGAAACCATTCAAAGAGAATAAAAGCAGGGAAAAGGTCTGATGAGAATATATAAAACAAAATAAATAGTTCAGTGAAAAGGCCTAATTTTAATACATTAGATCTGATATTATTCTCATTAGTCTTGTAAGTTTGGTGTTGTTCCTCAGCTTGGACACTCTGAAAGGGTAAATGACGTTATTGTGGATTTCGATTGACGAGTTAAATGCTGGTCACGAGCTGTGGGCAGTGACCCAAAGAATGAGATCACGAATACAAGCGGCTGAAACGAGTTTCCTCCGCAGGGTGTCCGGGCTCTCCCTTAGAGCTAAGGTGGGGAGTACGGTCATCCGGGAGAGACTCGGAGTAGAGCCGCCTGGGCCTCATCGCTTAGGCTACTGCCCCCGTGAGCCGGACCCGGATTAGCGGATGGAAATGGATGGAATGGATGAATGGATGGAGTTAAACACTTTTTTTTCAGTTCAACACATGTATAGGTCATTTGTGACAAAGTGTACTAGTTTCCGTTAAATGTCCTGTATCTGCTGATATTTATTTACTTTATTTACTTGTCATTTCAAGTGCATAAATCTTTGTGTGAAATGGATGAACTGATTAAGCAGTGATTTGAGCACACGACAGACATGCTGCATTATGACAGAGGTTAATTGGCCCCCACAGGAGCAGGGCTACCCATGACCTTCTATGCAATCAGCACACGCTGATGTACTGTGACACTTACTTAGCAGGAAGTCAGTAAAACTGAATGCAGACACCCCCCCCCCCCCACCCCCCCTCAAAGAAAGCGCCTCAAAGCAAGTGTGTCTCTGCAGTAGGTCTAAATTTCATATGCTGGCCTAAGTACTTGATAAAATGTCAGGGAGTGGTTTCAGGAGCCAGTACTCTTGGAACACTTGTCATACTGTACTTGATATCATTCAGCAGTGGGGATAACAACTAATAAGAACAATATTAGGAACTTTTAGACGGAAATGAAGTTGTAGATGAGGACAGACGGCCGTTCTGAGAGAGCCGTCCCAGGAGACGTGTAGGATGGTCTGAAGGAGTGATGCGTAATGAAGAGTCTGTGTGCTGGATTCTCCAAGGCCACTGTGGTCCTTCACTGGGCCTCATCATCCCCTCCTGGCAGCTGATGTTTTACACCAGAAGCCGTTTCCCTGGTAACAACTCTTCACACCTGATTCTATGATGCCACTTCATTTGCCCCAACCAATTTATTAAGCATGCACTGGTGAGACATGAGAATATGTCAAATATATGCTCAGATATACTGTTTGTATAAATATATTTAAATATATGCTTATTTATAAATATGCACAGATACATATATAATATATATATATAAAAAATATGCCCATATATTTTTATGCAGCTCTTTAGTGTATTTTTAAATTATTCTGGTACGGATAAAGTCACTCTTTGAATGCTCAGGCCATGCTTTACCGCTGTTCTGTAAATGTGTTTTAAAAGTCAAAAGAAATTTAATTATCATAATACTGTGAAAGGCAGAGAAATGCCATCCACATGCACAGCAGCTCACAGAACACTGTCACTCATCACAAAACACGAGAATTATTGTTCACTCAAGCATGTCAAGAAGCGGGCGAAGAAGCCAAAGTTAATTAATGACACAGTGGGCATGAGTGGAGAGTCCTGCAACCTCCCGACACAGCAAAGCCAAATTACAAAATCTCCTCACATGAGGATGCAGTGTTTTATAAAGTCAGGTGGCACAGAGCACTGTGTTGTTGTACGTAAGATCCAAGACTGACTTCAGGCACTTACATGCTCTATTCTTGTACATTTCACAAGAGCAGATGTCCACTTTCCATTTAGTTGTGTTTTAGACAGATTGTGTTGATCTTTCGAAAATATAATTTGTTCAGACAAGTTTCATATACCTTTCTGGAGCCCTTTCATTTCACATACAGGAAGCTCTACATGTAATATAATTATCAGACTTAAATCTCGTACAGTATTGTTTTTTGATGTTTGTTTGAGACTCTGCTGTTAATATAATTAATGCTGAGTAAAGACAGACCCGTATGCCTCCAATATATGATGGGCAGTATGTCCCATATTGAATCTTATCATCAGTTGTACTTCACTGTCAGAATTACTTTGTAAACCAAGCAGATGAGCAGAGAGTTTAACCTAATTACCCATTATGCCCTGACCAGTATCTCACAGCCATTTGGCTTACAGTCATTTCTGCGTATGGGACGTTCCTCAGTTTCCTTAACTCAGGAGACAAGCCTTCCTTTAGAAACAATTCAGTTAACTTGAAATAAAAGCCACTGAATAGTGATACAAACTATTCATATATTATAAGCTGGTGTAGGACCTCGGTTTTAAACACCTTGTTTCTCTGGAAACTTTATGTACTTCACTACTATTTTAATATCTCTGCATATCTTACCTAAGTACAGATATATTTATCACCCAATGTAAAATTCATCTTTCAATACTTTTCACTAGAGTGGCCCCTATATGAGCTGAGTGTCTGATTAGCTGAGTGTCTGATTAGACATTATGCTGCCTAATGGAAAAAGCATTATACTACTTAGTGCATTATATGAAGCTGTTTGTCACCGATAAAATCTACTATGAGGTGACTAGAAATCTAGAAAATGACAAAAAGGAATCTGTTTAGCATTTTGATATATCCATTTCTCAACATTTGTTTCTTTCCCCTGTGTCTTGGGTAATAGGCTGTAATGACAAAGAAAGCCATGAGATATATTTTATAATCACTTAAAGCAAGGAAAAAATGGGGCCGTTTATAAGAATCTACACGAGGGATTTAGAGTAACAGTGGCTTGAGTCATCCAAATGTGTTATAAGACTCTGTGTTGGTGGCTTGGGTGCAACATTTTATGGAAAAACATGAATGGACCCAGGCCTTCCCTGCAGTGAGACCTGCTGTGATTCGTCATTGTCCAACTACAGGAGTAAATTATTCTGCTCTGTGAACCCCAGGTTAATGGAGCATGCAAGATATTTATTTTGCAAAATGCAGTGAAAAGGAAAAATCCCTTGGAATTCTGGATTATTCCGGTATTGTGAAGATGCACATTGTTTGCCGTAACAGTGCCCTATACATTTATGTTGTGTCATCAATGCTGCTTGACATGATTATATTTTAGGTGAAAATGTGAATTTTAATGAAAAAATGAAAATAAAAATGAAAAACAGACAGTCTGGTAAAGTATAGAAGGCAGAGGCTCGATACCTCGATGCCCAGTGTGTTAATCGCTATGGAGGACGAAAAATGACACAAGACCCTGACTGGGAACTAAATTTTTCCTCAAGGCTTTGTAATGTTTTTTGGTGTTGTTGTTGTTCTTTGGTGTGTGTGTGGGGGGGGGGGGGGGGGTGTCATATATTCATTGTATGTAGACATTAGTGGGGTCAAGTGGCTGTCTGTATGTTGTATGTAGGTTATACTTGCTAAAATCATTAAACTGATGCTGAAACAGTTGAAACAGGATTGAGGGATGCAGCCAGTGACCATGCATGCATGTCTCTCTTGAATATTTGTTCTTCTGTCCTTGATTCTGTCCTTGGTAGATTGAAGAGGTTCTTCATTTATGTGGTAT
Source organism: Brachyhypopomus gauderio (assembly GCF_052324685.1). Lineage (NCBI taxonomy): Eukaryota > Metazoa > Chordata > Actinopteri > Gymnotiformes > Hypopomidae > Brachyhypopomus > Brachyhypopomus gauderio. The sequence goes on along the minus strand of NC_135221.1, from coordinate 10,349,316 downwards.
TATTCTTCAGATGTGAGAAAACAGCTATTGCAAACACATGCATATCAATTGCTTTGTGTTACAGTGGGTCCTATGAGTCCCCCATGTGTAGAAATCCTCAGTCAGCCTGTTAATAAATCACCTGTTCTCAGACCAGAGCGTGGCCTTAAATGTGAATGCAGGATCAGTCTTCTAGAATCGCACGTTCAATTTAGAGTCTGAACTGCTTTAGACAAGCTCCATTTTTACTATCCTGAAAGAGAATGCAATGCCGCAAGCCAGCCAAAAACATCTGTACTCCTGAACAGACCCAGAAAAGCCATTATGAGACACAGGAGTGCTTGCCTTGTAATGTTTAACTCGGTAAATGGAACAAGTAAATCTAATGCATGATTTAACTTTGTATTAAAGACTTCAAGGTTCATCATCCCTCCTGAGTGCAATAGGCACAATATGCAGGAAAAGGTAAAAAAAAAAACAAGTTATTGGTTTGAATATGTTGGCCATTAGTAGACTGTTCTGTTTATCTGCTAAATTGTATTGTGAAATCAAATGCCCTAGAGTGAAGTACTGCAGTGGGGCAGTTATCCACCAAAATGGAGGTTACGCAATGATCACTAATAGCTGTAGGTAAATGCTGCTTTAGTGCTGCTCAACACACAAAACCTTGATAGGACCGTGTTCCTCTTCAGGTTTGAATTAAGAGCGTATTTGGGGGACCACACATTTCAAGAACGAGGGACAGGGAGGGTCAAACGAACAAGCTAACTAGGAAATAAATAAGATTTGACAGAAGAACCCGATATGCAGTTGGCTTCTGGTTACTATGTTTTATTTTAATGGAGCGATACCACTATCTTGTTACCAAGACATTCTCAAGTTTTATAAAGTAGTTCATTTACTGTTTTGTTTATACATCTCTGCAAGGCTGCGACACACAGTTCCCCCACCTAAAAAGACCAAAGGAAAAGTCTGCATCACCACACATTCTGTGGAAACTGACCATGTACTGTTTTGACGGTGTTAATGCAGTTCATGGGGAAAAAGGCTCCCACGCCTACAGATAAACAGACTTCTGCAGCTACAGCTTCCAAAGCAGCGCAAAATTCAAGCGCTGCAAACTGTCACAAATTCTCAAACTGAGACATGTGGGATGATGCAATTGTTTACGTGTCTGAGTAGGCGAATTTCAGTCTGGAACCAATGTTTGGTTACATTTCTAATTGTCAGTAGTTAGACTATGGCAGTTTTGTCATGCTGTCTATGTGATCATATCTTAGTCAGACTAAGGGTTTTTAGTTAGATTTGTATCAGAGTATCAGAGATTATTCACGTCAGTGGAGTTGCCAGTTTATTAGGTTCACTTATTTTGTAGTTGTAACTGTTGTTTCCATTGTTGTATTTGTCTACCTATCGTCACTGATCAGTTCTGTGTGCCCAGAAGTTTTTTTTGTTTGTTTGTTTATATCATTTTTAAAAGAGTAAATAATGTATGAATATTTTGTGGATGCACATATATAACATAGTTTATGCTGGGTTTTGCATAAACAATTATTTGCCAGAGCATTTACAGTAAAAGGTATATTGAAAGAATCCAGCCAAAACCTGCCCCTGGGTCTCTGATCAAAGTGGTCAGTAAAGGTAGCTGTCACAGACTCCAGTACAGTCAGTCCATGGATTTCAGAGCACAATACTCATGCCAGCAGGAATGCATTTCTGACTGAAAGACAGTAGTAGTAAATGCGTGGCTAATGAAATTATCAGTTTTTTAATGAAATATGTTATAGTATGTCTTAATATATATATATATTGTGACATTTTAAAGTGGTTTGATAACATGCCATAGTAGCCAGCCCAAATACTGAGAGCTATACGGTTTTTGAAATCAAGTCAGATTCTATACAGTCAGGCTACGCTAATTTGTAGGTCCATGCCTGAACAAAATTATTGCAACATTTACGGTTGCATCTGAGGTCAATTACCTAGCCCCATGTCAAGTTTTATGTTTTGACCTCTTGTGTAGTGAGCATACAGTTCTTGCTGCTGGCGTGTTCAGTTTGTTTTTTTTTTATGTGTAACAAATTACATAAGTGTATAAATAATTTATGTATACAATTACTGTAATTTGTTTTTAGCAGAGAGAAACTTCCCAGAAGTATTACTTCCTGCAGTTGCCTTTTCCAAAACACACCCTGCTGCTAGGGAACCCGAGGGGGTAGAGGCAGGCAGTGCATTTGCAGGCGTGAGCTACTCGCCTTTGGCTTGTTTAATAAGCTTAATGATAATGGTGTGCTAAGCCTACCATAGGCAAATGTAATGGAAGGGATTTCCATCAACATGCTATGCATGGAAAGCAAGCAATGCTTTGTCTATTTGCATTTTAAGCCCATTACCATTAACACTGAAAGGTCATGCGTGATTTGTCCAAAGTGCAATAACCTGTTGCTCTGTTATTTCTAACATACTGAAGACACAAGCTATGCATTTTAGCTTGGTTATTTCACTTGTACAGAATATTTACCTTATAATGTAATGTTCTATTGTTAGCATAGTTGTTATATTAAACTTTATTCATTGATATATTTATAATGGTTAAAAGAATAAAAAATATGAATGCATCATGACAAACACTTGTAATTGTTTCAGAACTTGGACTTAAACAGAATCCAGAGAATCTGTAATGAGAGATTTCACTGGTTTTCTATCATGTAACCAGATTTCATGAACAAATATGTTACCCGATTCTGACACGGAGCTGCCGGCAGGAAAATCATAAGTGCTGCATGGGTCACAATCCTCTTGCTATAGACAGGAAAGGATGCTTCAGTATTTAATTTCTGAATAAACATGCATTTTAGCCCAAGTCCTCGGTTCCAGCATAATAACCTTGCATGACATAGCTCAAAATAATAGCTCATTTAAATCAACAGTTTAAGATCGCCATGTACCAGTTCCTTATCATTTCTTTCTTTTCCCCCCAACAGACATAAAAGCTTCATCAAGCACAGGATACACACTCTGGTGGACTGACACGATAGGAACTACCAATAGACTACATGAACCATTCTCTTTAGCTATAAGAAAACCAGATATAATAGTGCACCATGGATTTTGTAATGAAGCAAGCATTGGGAGGTAAGTGAAAGATTTTAACATCTGCTATGATGTGTGCTTAGATATGTACATCATAGCAAATAGATTTTTGAGGTTTTCATGAGTTCAAAATCAGATCACAAACCACTTCAGGATTGTGCTATACAGCAAAGAAAAGAAAGGCCTTAGGAATTAACCTCAGGATGGATGTTAAGGTCATGCTAATATGCATGTCTGCACATAGCGTTTATCTGAGTAGCAGAATTTCCAGTAATTGGATTTTTAAGAACATATTGACTGTTGGTTTTTTATTATTGTTGGAGCATGTAGTTGCATTCATGTATGACTGCTAGATTTTCTGATTTAGCAAGGAGATTTTGTTCAAAGGTCAATGAGTCCTCAAATCTATATTTCAGTTTGTTTTCATCAGTGGAATGCTAATGGTTTGCAGCTAATGTACCCCCTGCCTCCCTGACCAGATTATTCAGCCCTATTTCTACATTGTTATTGAGTGACGCTTTAGCTTTTAAATGTTTAACTCCTAAAAAATATTTCTACAACTAATGTGTACAGACCTTGTGTCATTAGTGGCCCAGCAGATTAACATATATTGGCAAATTGCATTGCCAATAGCAAAAAACGTAAAAATAGATTTTGTGATTGTGGAGAAGGGCACAGCAACCCCACCATGAGTCTGCAGGTTATAAATTCATGCCCTGACCACCAGACCAAAGAGCCAGCTTCCACGGTACAGCCACGGATTCCTCCCCATTGGAGCATGTCTACGTGTGGTTTAGTCTGGTTATGTCCTTATATGTACCTGTGTGTGTGTGTGTGTGTGTGTGTGTGTGTGTGTGTGTGTGTGTGTGTGTGTGTGTGTGTGTGCCAATGCCCCTTTGTTCGTGTCAACTGTCTCTCGCCTTGTTAGGATTATGTGTTACACTTGTCTCCCATTTTGTTTCATGTATATAAACATGTGTCTCGTCCCTTAGTTGTTGTCAGTTTGTATCAATGAGAGCTGCATGTGTCTGTGTGCGCTAAGCGCTGGTGTTTGTTAATAAACATCTGTGAGCCTGCTACGCATCTTGGCATCCGTCTCTCGACACCAACGTCACACCAGCTCCCTGGCACAGCCGCTTGAACGCAGTTGCATGAAAAGTGAAATGAGCCTAGAAATCCATCCCACAAATTTGTTCAAGATCTGTGTGCATGCAATGGGGTCACTAAGGGTCACAGATCGTTTTTGTCCCCACATTCAGGCCAATGTAGCTTAGTGCTGCTGTGTAAGTTGTGTCATTATTTTGCCTAAAGTAAGCCCCTCCCCTACTTTCACTGTGACAGTGGGCAGTACTGTCTTCAGACACTTGGCAATATTTTTGCTTCAGCCATGATCACTAGTGTCCCAAGATCAGCCAGAGAGAAATGGTGCTATAAGAAGATACTGCCCATGACATGCTTAACATGTGTTTTTTTATGCATTTGCAATTGTGTTTACTTCAATGGCATGATCTATCCTCAAATTTCATTCATTAGTAAAAACTAATGTCTACTCATCAAACTTCTGTAGCCCTTATTATTCACAAGTATGTAGCATTACAGCAGCTCCCTGTCTTCCCAAGCCTGTGTTTTTTGGTTTGATCAGCAGATGCCCAAAATAGTGAAACACAATTAGGTGTGAAATTGTTTATTCACATTTTTATTTTTACAAAATGTAAGCTAAAATAGTTATGCATGTTTTTTAAACTGAGATGTAACTACAATCTCCTGTACTATTTGATATATAAGAATCACTGAAAAAATTCTGTGTCCAAAAAATGTGCCCTCTTCATTCTTGTACACATGCAAAAATTGGATATGTAGTGATTTTTTGTGAATTTTTGTACATAAAGCCCTATTATAGGGGACAGAATTTGTCAAAGGAGGGGGTGATTTCAGAGATGTTGTTACATCATTATTGTGCATCAGAAGATTGCGTCGCAGAAACAATCTAATCATGCCGCAATCCACTGTGCAACTGTGATGGGTGAACGAGTGCAAAAAAAGAGGGAAGCGAACACACCAGTGTCAGGGAAAATGGAAGATTTAATGACTAAAATGGACCAACACAAAACCTGTCACATAATGAGGGAGTAGTCAACTGGTACAAAGTCAAAACATATATAGACAGACAAACGACCCTCAGGTGTCGGGTTCCCTAGTGGGCCACGCCCACCTGAGGGATGAACACAGTGTCACAATAGTTCAACATGAAATACTGCCACTGCTGATGGGGTTGGCCAACAGGGGGCCTCTGTAGAGTGACATTGACAACATGCCAGACGGTGTACTAAAGTCGCCGTGTCTTTAGCGCATCAAATGTAATCAAATGATCAGTAGCTAGTTTATTAAAAAGATTTTTAACACCAAATAATTTGATCTTGCTGTCATCCCTTGGTCCTCCTCAGAGAATCTGTGCACAAATCTTCATTTATACACTTGCAGTGCATTCTGGGATTGTTATATTGCACTGGATATCTCATAGTATGTTTTTGGACACACTACAACATGGCGGGTCTCCAAGGACACTGTTCTACTGTTTCATAATCCAAGACCTTTTCTATAGACATTTGCTGCAATAGTGGCAGTAAGTGACCTATTTTATTACTGCTTTTATCAAAGAATACTAGGAACTTAATTAACATGTTAATTTAGGGAGGCCTCGTGATTTGCATATCAACAAGAATTAGGGGTTTTCTCTGATTATATGAATATAGTTCTAACAAACGCTGCATTATAATCATAGGATTTGGTCACCCATCCATCACCAGAGTCTTATTCCCACAGTACTCTGGTGTAAAGGCATGCCAAATCTGATGAACAAGGAAATCTCCTCTTTTGTTATGCTAACTAATCTCTGCATGGCTTTAAAACTGACTGAAATAAATGGGCCACATATTTTGTTTGCTAATATGCTGATTCTGAAGACGATTCTGTATAACACACCTAGGAAAGTGACTAAGCTTTTGCTTGAAATTTGTGGTTACCATTGAAACATTATTGTAGCAAATGAAAAGAGGCTGTATTATAAAGCCAGTACAGGGACTCTGCATTTAGAGGTCAGACTTTTCTGTACTATTGAACCAGAACATTTAGATATGAATGAAAAGGCAAGATCAACAACCTTGACCATGTGGAATGTCAGGACGGAAAAAAAAGCTTGGGCATACAAATCCATTTAGCAGAAAAAAGGACCACTGATCTTGGTAGTTAATTATCCATTATGGGACTCCGGAGGGTGGGGGATATGGGTGGCCTAGACCCAAGGCTTTGAATGACCTTCTACCACTACCTGTCCTCTTGTGACTGTAGAGATACCTGCCTGTGCCTAGACCTCAGATGAATGCTAATCTGAGCCCAAGGTGTCCTATGCACAGATGCACTAGACATGTAACATGTCCACTGGCAGATCTTTGCCCCTGATCGTCTTGAGAGAGGCATGTAGACATAGTTTAACAGTATCAAAGCAACTTATTATAAGTTAACATATGTGCGGTGCCAAAATAAAATAAAACTTCACTGGCTTCCAGTTACAACATGCATCAAATTCGAAATGCTAACAATTATATACAAAGCAATTCATGGACTTGCCCCGTACTTATGGTTCCCTACACACAAGTGAATTCACTCATATCTCCTCATTCCGACCTTCTTGTTATCCAGCTCATAAAACTCTATACAGTGTGAGCTAAATCCTACAGTGGCACATCCTATGTCCCAGCTTGAAGTAATCTTTCTGCCTTCAAATCAAAACTCAAAAAATCTCTTGTTCACTCAGAGTTTAGTTACTTAGGATGTCTGTATACAGTGTCTATTGTTGTATAGCATGCTTGAGTCTCTGAAAATCACTCTATAAGTCACTCTGTCTCTGAGTGGCATGTCTGCCACCCAGATTTCTGTCAGACACATCCAGTGAGATATACTCCTCATCCTAGAGGTTGTCCTCACAGCCTTTCAGAGAGGGATCCAGTATATCCAGGATCCTTGAGGGTATATTGTCACACTTGCCACCCAGAACTGGCATTTGGCCAAGATCACTACCCACAATCCTCCTGATCATGCTTTGTCCCCTGAAAATTAGTTTCACTTGTGCCTTGTTTTCTTCATGTCTGTCTTAGCCTGGTGGTAGGGAACTGGTCTTGTGACCGGAGGGTCGTGGGTTCGATCCCCAGGCCTGAGGCCATGACTGAGGTGCCCTTGAGCAAGGCACCTAACCCCAACTGCTCCCTGGGCGCTCGTCTAGGGCTGCCCTCCGCTCTGGGCACGTGTGATCCACAGCCCCCTAGTTAATCACTAGTGTGGTGAAAAATCACAATTGACAAAATATGGCACATTTACATTTCTATAAATGCTGTTTTGTGATGTTTGTCTAGGCTCACATTTCTGAGCCATTATTATTTGCTATCTGCATGTCTCATGCCAAATTTCAATTTTATTATTTTTTGGATTTACTAACCTTTGCCTATTTTCGAATGAGTATGGATAACCCTTCTTCTCTTTAAACACTTTTCCTGCAAGTGACCCTGTCTCTCGGTTCTCCAGTTCTGACACAAGACTTTGCCATCATCATGGTGTTGGCAAGAACCTAATCTGTTCTGGATGCACTAGAAACTAAAGGCAAGCCATTGAATCAGCACCACTAGCACCGTAGGCAATATGGTGGAGGAACGTGCTAGGCAGACACAGTAGCTTCCAGCATTAGTTCCTACCATAACAGAGCTCACATACCATGTGTCTGGCAACATCTGGAGCTCCAGGGGTAGTTACACTCTCTCCACCTGCATCCAGTGCCTTTCCGTTTTGTTTAGCACTGCTTGATAAAAGCAACAGCAATCCAGATGTAAAGGATTTTTGATGCTGTGCTCTTTGCATTTCACCCATCAGTCTCCCTGTGAAGACTCTTCTCCTAATTCTATTGTTGTTATGCTTTAAAGCGCTAGAATTGGCCAGTGCGGTTTAGACTGAGGGTGTAATTTCACCAGAGATTACAGCCTTTGTACTGCCCAGCTTTGTGTGTTTTTTGATCATCCCTTAAAGGATCAGGGCTAGCGCAGAGCTAATGATACCTTGAAGCAGGTATGTTCCACTTCTGATTATGCATTGGAATTCCACAACCTAACTGCAAGTAGCGGATTGAATGATAACCACCTATAGACAATGACTGGATTTGGATATAGAAATGGAACAGGCCTGCTATGATGACTCCAAGACACTGGAGGAGCTGATATCGATGTCTATTGGCCTCAGTTTCCTTCTGCAAGAGAGAAATAATGAGCATCAGAGACAACCAAGACGCAGTCCACCTCATCAGGTTGAGACAGAAGAATAGCAAGTGGGCAACCTACATCTCAGCTCCCAAGAGCAACAATGCAGATATCTACAGCCTTGCATCTGTTGAGGAGAGTCATATCCTCCGCAATTGCCCCACTCGGCCCAATAGAAGCAAGGCAGAGGAATCCTTGCACACCAAGGTGGGGAGTAGCAGGTGTTCTCCATCAGGGATGTATTATTGACATTCCAGCACTGACTGACTATGAAGCTGCTGGCGACTTCGTGTTTGAGCTTGTGAGATCTCTTGACATCTTTACATTTGCCCTGGAACCTGTTCTTAAAGTTCTCACTGGAGGGCACAAATGTATCTGGATTAGTCACACATCATACTACTCCTGTCACTTTTTGTAGTGTACTGCCATCCATGAAGAGACAATCACTGTTTTTGTTTTTTTTTGTAGCCAGGTGTATTGCGCCACACCTGGCTACAAAGGCATAGTCTCGTAGTTTCATGGGAGGGACATAATCACATGGTCGCCTTTCTGTTTTAAAAACATAAGAGTTCCCCATGTAATCACAGCCTCCACTTCTGTTCAGAGCCCTAAACCAGCTGACAGCTTTAGCTTTGGAGTACCAGGACTTGGCAGTCTGCAGAAGGCTGAGAAGGCTGCAGTGCTACTGCCAAATCGTTCCCGTGATTGTGCCATAGATTTAGTGGGAGGGGGTGTGCCTCCTGGAGCTCGTCCTCTCCGTTGCGGAGAACAAGGCTATGGAGGATTATGTAACTGTAACATAACACAAGGGTATATTCATCCTTCTAGGTCCCCAGCAGCAACAGGTTTCCCCCCCCCCCCAAAGAAGGATGGCGGGTTACACACATGCATAGATTATAGTAGATTATAGAGGCCTTAGCAATATCATTGAGGGTGGCCAGATTCATTACCAAGCTGGATCTGAGGAGTCCTATCTTAGTAGGAAGGAAGCATTCATGACCAATTCTGGCCACTATGGCTACATGGTTACACCTGATTGCCTAGTGTTACGACCGCTGTCTAGGCTTCAGGCCATAACAGGATACATTCCCAATATATATTCTCCATATATACTCAGGGCCTTAAGAAAACTTTTACTGAAGCTCCAGTAGATAAACAACTGTACCCGGAGGAACTCTTTATAGCAGAGGTTCCTCCAAATCAGACTCCAACTCCCACTCCTTCATCAGACCCTTTTTTGAGGAGTGGCGACACTGGTTGAAGGGGGCTAAACACTCATTTATGGTTATTATTTTTTATTGTGTATCATTTTCAAATCAGGCCCGGGTCACAGAATGGTAAGGCCTTTCTCACATCCGTGAGACAAACTCCTTACCTCTTCTACCTACTGTGTGTGTCATAGGAGTGTTATAGTGAGACTTTGAAGAGGATCTGCAATGGAGGTTATGTGAAGCCACTGCTTCTCATTCCTGTCTCGAAGGAAAAATATGTGTTTCAAGATCGGCTCATTACCTGGACTCACTTATCACTAACTTTCGAGCACTCAGGGGAAGTTAAGACGACTCACACCGAAACCGGTGGAAGACCATGAACAGACATCCACACCTTCATTGTCTCATACAGCTATTCCTCCCAAACTATCTTGTGGATTTGGGAAGCAAGAATCTAGGGTTGATCATTTTACCACCCTGAAAATAATACTCCAGTAGAACAAGTGAACATTTCTGAGTTTACTGCATGGATGGTGTCGTTGTTTGATATGGACAGAGAAGGCGTAGGAGTACATAATACATTCTGCTACTGGCCTTATGCCTTTTCAATGTGTGTTACAATAGCCTTAGGCTTTGATCGCCTGTCTGTTGTTAGTCTGGTGCTGTCAATTTGGATGTTTTTGGATTTGTTTCCAACCTTTTTTATTTTTTATTGTGAGTTTGGACATTCATTTTGAACTGAATTTCCCACTCGTGGGATGAATGAAGTTTTATTAAAAAAATTAAAAAATGATTATTCCATGTTTTAAAACACAACATTGATGGTAATTCCATATTAGTTTGTATATTTTATACCAGGCATTAGTTATTCTGAAGGTTGTTTATAAAGAAGTCACCTTATGTTTCCATGGTACACAATGGGCTAGCATCTGAAGCATGCTCCTCACATCCATCATGAAGAGATAAATAAAAGATGACTGTAAGGCTCCGTCATTGATAGGTGGAAGTGCAGCAGATGCTTGTGAGAGAGGAGGAATGTGTATCTCTCCAGTGTCCCTCTGTGGCTTCCTTATTTTAGCTCAGAAATACCCACTTTACCAGCATGTCACACCGAGAGCACCACAGTGCTCACAGTGTATGAATCACAGCAGTCTTTTCCCAGGCAAGCGTGGGAAGCTTGAGAACAACCTAAAATAAGATCAGTAAAGCCTCTAAGTGTTACTCAGTTTTGCAAAGCTGACAGCTTGTTTTTAAATACTTTGGTTAAGCTGGCTTGGTGTTGTGAAGGCTGAATATTTTCATTGAGCCTTCCTCAGTTTTAAATGTTTTAAGAGGACTAAACTAAGACATAATCTCATGAGACAGAGTTCAACAAGGTCAATAAAAAGATTCAGTTCAATTCATTTCATGTCTTCAAGTTAAAGAAAAAAAATGGTGCTCACAATATGACATTTTTATTTGACTTTTCTCTTTGACCGTTCACCATTATGATTAGGAAAAAATCAAGACTAATGGATATTGGTGATGGTTATTAAAGGGTATGGCAATGGTTATTGTTGGCACAAGGGTTGATCACTCTGAAACTCTAAATCTGCCCTCAAAACCTACAATCAAACCTTCTACCAGACCTCCTATCAGACCTACTGTCAGACAGTATGTACACTTGCTACTATTGTGTTGGCGATACTGTTTGCATTTTAAATTATTTATTTTATTTCTCCTGTGATTAGAAATATACATGGCATCTACACATTTACTCCTTGAGTCACATGTGAAAGTTTTTGAAAGTTACTGTTTACATGGTATAATTAGTGCAGTTAGTTCCTTGCTATTGGGCGACATGACTTCAAACACTTGTTTCGGCAATAAGAGTATTTAGTACAGTTCACTGAGCTACAGTCACAGTTTACCTTTATTCTAAAGGTTGTAAAAGAAATAGAATTAGTCTCAAGGTGCTAAAAGAAAACGGCTTTTACAAGTAAACAAGCTGCTGGTTGTCTCCCACAGGGGCCACAAAAGACATGGGGAAAATGTTAGGTGGAGAAGAGGAGAAAGACCCAGATGCCCAGAAGAAGGAAGAAGAGAGACAGGAGGCACTGAGGCAACAGGAGGAAGAGAGGAAGGCCAAACACGCTCGCATGGAGGCAGAAAGGGAAAAGGTCAGACAGACCATACGGGACAAGGTGAGCTTCCTGGGCTGTCCAAACTGTACTTGAAAAGTATTTATTTACATAATTTAATGATTAAAATGAATTCAATTAACACATTAAATTAACTAATAAAAAAAAAACTGACACTTTGCCAGGATATGTTTGTTTCAGGCCCCAATTCCAAATGATCAGTCACCATAAAATAACGTGTGTACTCTCTCAGTAATCACCCACAGCTGAGTATTTCAAATATGGCAAATAAATGCATGTTGAGTTTCCATTTGTAGCATAATTTGATAAATAGAAATGTTCTCTCAAGATGGAGGAGTGACAGAGCAAACTGGACAGTTAAGATTAGATTAACAGATTCAAATAGAATGGAATTAGCACGAGTATCGAACTGTTGGGAGTGTGTAATGTTGCCTGTCTTCACAACATTCAGCAACAGCCTGTACTGACTTGAACAGATGCCTGAGGAGGTTTCTGGTTGGACAGATGCACTTTATGCGTATGTTATGCATGGCATTGTTAGCAACTTGAGAAACCACATCTCCGTTTATTTGTTCCTTTTTAAGTTTACTATGAGGTACAGTGTACTGAAAAGACATGCTGGTAGAACACCTACAGTGCACGACTTTTACATTTAAAATGTAAAAAAATAAAATTAAATTAAATTTTTTAATCCAAGAGCCACAGAAATGCAAGACCTGTTAGTTTAAATGGCAGCTGGTGTGCTGGGGCACTGGTTGCAACGTGTTTACTGTAATCATAACATGAGTCTCTGGTCCTTTGTAGATTCATCAAATACCTGAAAATTGTTTTCTTGATCAGAAAGACAGCAATTACATGAACAGACACAGGGATTGAGCCTTGAGTACCATTTCTGGCATGTGGTCTGAATCCCCCTGTGTTTATATAGTATGGACTGAAGAAGAAAGAGGAGAAGGAGGCAGAGGAGAAAGCAGCTATGGAACAAGCCTGTGAGGGCTCACTAACCCGCCCCAAAAAGGCCATCCCTGCGGGGTGTGGGGATGATGATGATGAAGACGAGGAGAGCATTTTAGACACCGTCCTGAAATTTCTTCCTGGACCACTTCAGGACATGTTTAAAAAGTAACGGACATAATTTTTGTTTGTTTGTTTGTTTGTTTTGGGTGGGGGAGTTATTTTTTGTTTGTTTTTCCCCCCTTTTTGTTGTTTTTTTGGAGGGGTGAATTGGGAGTGGGTGTGATTGAAAACCATGGAAGGATTTTCACTACCTTGATGAAGTCTTAGTTGCTCTTTTTACTGAAGAAAAAAAAGGTTCACATGCCCACAAATGTTTTTTTCACTGCCATCCAGGTTCAAATTGTTTACACTTTAAAGATCTTTCTATCAGTTAGCTCACATGCACAAGCCTCACAAGCTATACCGCAAACTGTGAGCTATCGCTATTGAGTATTCAGCCCACAATATTAAAGAAAACGACACCAAGAAAGACATTCCATGCAGCTAAGACTGTTGAACATGGCGTCTGGAATAGGGTTTGCCCACAGTTAGGTCTTTTATTTTCTCCAGACACTGGTGATCAGTTCAAAGAGGGCAATTTTAAACAGCAGTTAGTGTATGCTGCCTTCCAATGACCTCCCCGACATGGAGGTTCTCCGATTTGCTTAGTTGTTCTCAAGAAATACTGCAAATGTCTCTCTCTGGGATACAAATGGTCAAGCTATGACACTTTTTGAATGAAATAGTGAAACTGTCCTTTGGATTTGGCTTTGCCGTACATGACAATGAACTGCTCATAACTGACCTGAAGGATAAGGTGATTGCCTCTAGAATGCCATTGCAGATTATCTGAATCCTCAAACTGTATGCAGTCTGGCATTTTTGTTTACCTATTCTATATCTTATACTCTTATACTCTTCTTAATTTTTAAATTAACAATCTTTAGATTTGTTATAGGTGTGATACAAAGTTATGATACATGTTAGCCCTGCTAGCAAAGGTTTCAGAAAACGAAAGTGTCTGAGTATTTCAGTTTGCACTGGGTGGAAACATGATCACATTAACAGATTTTACCTTACAAAATGTTTACATGGCCAAATCAGCTCTATGATCATGATAATATATATATATATATATATATAATATATATAATAAGCAGTTCTTTCAAATAAAAGGTCTTCACCCCAAAGACAATCAAAATCAAAATAACAACTGTATTGGGGGAGTTCTTCCTTGATCTTGCCTAATTAAAAACAGTGTATGTAGAACATAAGGGTACAAATAACAGTGGGACCAATGACCAAACACTGCCACAGAAACAGACCCTAGAGAAAGACTTATATCAGTCTTGTGATACAAGGGCTGTTTGACACTGCCTGTTGTGAATAAACCGATTTATAATTGGCCTTGTTCTTAATATGCACCTGTTTCCAAAAAGGTTCTTTGAGAATACTTTTGCAGGTGTCATTGCTTTGTTGTAAAATGGCTCTCCTATTAGTTGCTTCATCATTAGATCTTACTTCTGCACTGGTCAAGCCCAACATCCCTTGTAGTAGCCATCTAGGAAAACATTTTTTATTCTTTTTGCTTTTAGAACCCCATAGACCAAAGAAAGGAGAGAATACCCTGATTTTATTTACACATATTTAGTGTGGCTGTTTGCAACCAGGGAGGTGATGGAGATGTAGAAACATCTTTCATCATTGGCTCCACTGTAAAATAAAAGGGATAGAATGACATTATACAAATGTTACCAAATTCCAAGTGATTCAAAGGACATATCATTGTACAATTTTACAATCTTGCAATTCTCTACAAGCTTACCTTAAAAACCTCTGACAAGTTCACATTGTATTGACTTTCAGTTAAAGTTGTTATTTTGTTCTAACATAGAATTTTCTCATTTTAATCATGTGTTGCCAATTTTTACCAACAATCAACCATCTGAACTGGCCTAAAGAAAGAGATAATCTTCCCATCAAAGTACTTCCAGTCATTGGACATCTGTATCTATTTTAATTACCATGTATTTTTTACCATAAAAACTAGATGTAGAGCATGTTTAAAACACAAAGTCTGGTCAAATGTTTGTTTTCGTAAAATTGTCAAATGGTAAAATGGGTAGCTAACATTGCTTGGCTGTAAATATGTGTTGCGGCCTGAAACCTGTTCTTAGACCGATTTCCAGACCCTTTCGGTTTGCGTATTTATATTGTGAGTGATCTAATCACAGGCCAAGAAATAGTGGGTTAAGTAATGCATGATGGATATTATAAGCATAGTTAATGAGGCAAAGTAGTGATAAATATAAATCAATAGCCCTAACTATGTGGATTAAAACAAAATTAAAAAATAATTTTGAAACATCTGATGCATCCCAATTTACATTAATTCCTGAACTACTTATTAATTTGGCTGTTCATGCATCAAAAATATTAATAGTGAATATTGAAGATAGAAATAGTTAAATACACCAGGTAAGCTTTCTATTTCTTATAGGATGTTAGTATTATGTATTACTTTCTATTCTAGTGCTGAGACTTTTATCACTAGTTAAAGCCATATTGTTTAGACTGCAATAATTACTTAAAATAATAAATAGGTAAATCATCTTTTAGTCATGCATTTGTTTGTAAGGATGTAGAATGTTTGTGAATCGTACCTACCTATGTTATGTGTCTTTAATCTCTTACATCGTCTATGTGAAACTGTGTATATACCTAGGTATATATGCAAATATTTCTATAAAGAAAACATACTAAAAAGCCATTGTTAATGTCTTCTGTATGTACTACAAGATGTCGGTGTAAGTGTCTGTATGTCTGTTCCTGTAATGTAAAACATGTTATTTCATGATAGTCTGTTGTTGCTGTGGGTGTTTCATGATCTAATGTGCACAACTCCGAGCAGTCTCATTGTCTTGGAGACAGACTCATTGTCTTGGAGACAGACTCATTGTCTGCTTCCAAATGTCTGACATGCATGCAGTTCAATACCAAAACACTGGGCTCTGTGTTGTATGTGAATAATCGTCCCTGCAACAGAAGCTGCTTCCTAGACAGAAGGGTTGATTCCCTGATATTAGATTAGTTGTAAGAAATGAATGAATCCCTGCATTAAAACCACTGTCTTAAGAATTCATATATGGCAAAAGATCACTAACCATCGCAACTGATTACTGACCCATTCATCTAGCTCTAAACAGGACATATGGGCTCTTGGTCAATGAACAGATGCTCCTGCTTAAAAATGTGTCAATCTAAAAATCTGCACGTTTGTCAGAGTAACATGTGCTTTTATGTTTTACTTATATTTAAAAAGTACATCTAGCCACCACATTTGTAAACTAGATTTGTAAAAGCTGTTACAAGTATATGAAAATTCAAATTTAAATGTAAAAATCTTACAAGATCTTTGTGTTAATCAGGCATGTTCCTCTATAAATCTGACATTACATAATGATCAACAAAGTCAAAAGGCTGAATGTGCTGATAAGCCTGTGATTTTATCTTTTAAGGCCCTGTACTCATGGCTAGATAACACAGCATTCAATTCAACCCAAACTGTAATGGCTAACATTAAAATATTCACTTGAAGCTGTAGGAGTTAGTGAATATGATTCTTCCTGTTTTCACAATATTGGCCCAAAAGTGATTCATTTGCTGCTAGAATTGTAGCATTTCTTTGCAGGGAAAAGCACTCACGAATATTTCAGCTGTGAAGATAGCACCATCATCCTTCTAGACATCATTGTTCCATGTCTTATGTAGGCTATACATTTAACATTTTGTGTGTTCTTTCACTTCACGTTTGGGCCTTAGAGATCACAGATAACTACCACGTATACAGTATACCATACGTGACAATGATTGTTCTTTCATTGTAAAACTGTCCATGTCTAATGATTCTCACGAATCCATTTTACTCACATTCAAAAGATTGAATGTCTGTTGGTTCTCATATGTTATGCTACAAGGCAAGAAGTATTGGCACTGCCTGTGCTAAGGGCTATGATCACCAGGTGTTTACAAATACAACACACCCTACATTATGAAGTTCTGGTATCAGTTTCATAACTTCACTGAGAAGAATACTTCTCCCACACATGAAAAATTGTTTATTTTTGATGCACATTATCAAAGATAAAATACAAAAATATATTTGTCTGAACAGTTCCGTGCTACTCAAGTCTCCGATGCTACTAGCACTGATATCATGTAGATGTTCGTTATAATCTGCACAATGGAAGCTGGGACTTGGGTCTAACAAACTAAATAAATGACAGAAACAGGGACAGTTTAAGAACACTACTGATGTCCAGATCATGAATGACCATATTCTAATGTATGTGCATATACTTCTGAGATCTGGCCAACGCAGCAGACCGGCACCATAAAAGATTCCATTTCCCAATACCGGTCGGGTCAGCAAAAATAATGACACGTAATTGTTATTAGTGCAACAGTAAAAGAAGAATAGTACCCACATTTGTGCTGTTTTCTGGCAGTACAGAATTACAGAATGAATGTTTGTCTGTTCAGTGGCAGGATAATTAAGTCAGTTTCTGTTGCCAGGGACCTCAAAGGTTAGGTTCAAGCAGAGAAGTAATATTATTTCTCTAAATACATACTGCAGGAAAAAGTAAAAGATGGATTTTACACATAAACGTGTATTTAAGGTTTGGATTCTGAACTCACTTTGGAATGTTATTGCTCAAAAAAGCAATTCTAAAATGTAACTGGACATGTGATATGTGAGTACAATACATGTATTAATGTTTACTGCATGATGTTGTCTTAGTTACACTCTTTAGGGTATTCCTGGTGGGATTAGTGGAATAATCTATTATTCTATTTTAAACAAAATAAACAAATAAAAAAACAGCCTTTCAGCTTTATCATGTCAGACAAATATGTTTTACTGTAATTTCTCTAGTCACAATGCAATTAAAATATAATAAATTAAAAACTCTTGTAAGATACTAGTTTTTTAATGTTTAAACACTTTTTCAGCATTTTGAACAGTGGTATACTATAACATCTTAAAAGTATTGGGAAGCCTAATGCAATATAATGAAAGCCCACTCCTATCAAATACAGTGCAAGTGCCTCTGGGTTTGATACATATTAGCAAATTGCTAGAGTTTCAGCATAAAATGCTTCCCTGCACAGACTTCCATACATGCTAAGGAAACACTGGTGAGGCAACAACATTACATTTACTTCCAGCTTTCTAAGTTTATATTTTTTCTTTAAAAAATAATAATTTTATGTAACACTTTCCTCCATTTAGCCTGATTACATCACACTGTAGAGTATGTACAGATTTGTTCTGATGATAAAGTTGAAAGGTACTGACTTAAGAAAAAAAACAAAACATTCAAAAATTTCTAACATGTGCGTGTTGAAAATGGAGAGTTAATTCGAGTGTGTTGAGAATGTATAATGTGAGCTCAGATGGAATATTTATTTTAATGCATGTCATCTGTCAAACCAAATCACTGTAAAATTGTCATATTAAAAAAAGACTGCAAAATTTATCATTTTTGGAAAGATCATACAGAAATAAAAACAACTTTATAAAAAACAACTGTGTAAATGTGTAATTTGTTGAATTATTAAATGTTATCCATACTGCCCCAATACACTCAGGTTCCTTGTTTTAGAGCAAACCACAGTTTCAAATGACATTGCAGAACTACCGTACTACAATCAGGTTGTAGTTCATATTAACAATGATTATGCTGTCATTTCCTTATGAGACAAAAACTGGAACACAAATGTCTGCATGGTCAGTGGATTTAGAGATTTATCTGAAAAATCCGTCAACAAAAGGCTACATGTGTCAAATCTTTAATAATCTGTATGTTTTAGATTTTCAGGTAATTTATGAAAAATCATCTCAAACAACCCCTAATAAACATGTTTAAATGTTTCCAAATTGGCAGTGTTGCAAAAACCTGTCTGTCAAAACTGGTTTCTTTAGAAATACAAACTAAAATTGAACTTGCCCCTTTATTTACTTTTTTTTTTTTTTTTTTTTACAAATGAAAAAGAGTAGTTACAGAGTAGGGAGTTTTTCCTTGCCACTTTCACCTTTGGCTTGCTCATTTATATATAAATAAATTTGACTTTGACGTTGTGCAGAAAGGTATTTACGTCTACAGGTGAGCACATGAGGCTGCCACTAAGCCTGTCCCCTAGCAGGTTCTTGGTGAAGGTGAAGGGGTTAGAGATGAAGGCAGCACGCTTGCTTGCTCGTTCCTTTGCCTTCGATGTTCCTCTCCCCGGCGTAGAGTCATGAGCTTCTTCCTCAGTATGTTGAGGAGCTCAGCGAGTGGTTGTTTCTCTTCCTCTCTAACTACCTTGTACTGTTTCCTGAGAATCCGGAGTTCTTGGCGTAGTTTGTGGATGTAGGCGGCTCTGCGGTTCAGGGTGTAGGTGTTCCTAACGCTCCTGCTCTCACGATGGCCAAACCTCTTTGCAGCATAGCTGATGATAATCGCAATCATGGTCTCCAGCTGCCTATCCACCTCTCCCTTGGCGATAGTCTCCAAGATCTGGATTACGTCTGCATCAAACTGTGCCCACACTGTGTGGCTGTTGGCTGAAGGCCACTTGATCCGCTTTAGTTGGACTGTTATGCAGGGGTTCAGAGGCTCTACTGCTCAGAGGGGCTGGGCACTGTGGGGTGCTTCCGGGCCGGGCTCCTCCTGCATCTCACCAGGACCAGGTCCTGTGCGTTGCAGTAAACTCTCTTGGTCCTTACACTTCATCCTGGCTATATGTATATTTAGGCCACGTGGATTCTTGCACACTTTTCCGCAGATGCATCTTGAACTCATAGTCGAAAGTCCGTTACCCTGTGCCGATAGCGTAAGGTCCGTCCGGTTGGGGCTGTCATTCCCCCCCCCCCTCTTGGGCTCCCCTGGGGGTATATCTCAGAAGGCTTTGTCATAGCATTTGTTGGGTTTCTCCCTCATGGGAGACTCAGGTTGGGGTGCTGGCCCTTCCTGTCCCGTTCGCCGTATTTCCGAGCTGTCAGCTGTCTTTCCAGTTGTCACCAGACTGTCCCTGGTTGCCACCCAGTCTGTTCCTGAGAGTCACTGGCTAGGCCAGTTGTAAGATACATCTCAGGGATGCGCCGGGACACATCATCAGTGATGGAAGTGATGTAAAAATGTATTAAATGTTTAACACCTAGATATGTTTGTTGCCTGAACCATGAGGAACATCTGCATTGTTCTGTCAATTCTGGGCAGTAACATTATGCCCACAAGTGAAAGCCAAAGGTAATTCATTAAACTCAAGGGTTTAGAAAAAGAGAAACTGATGCTATTTTCACAAATTAAGTGCATTCTAGATAGAACTGCAAGGATAACTACGTAACTAAGAGGGCATTATAAATAAATTAAATGTCAAAGGTGGTTTGTTTCAAATCAAGCTTCATAAAGTACAACATTATGGAAGAAAAAATCAAGCGTAACTGGGGCTGTTGTGGCTAAGGAAAAGTGAACAGGTGAACGTCTGAGGCCCTCAGAGGCACTCTGACATTTGCAAAATAACATTAACCCCTTCAGGGAGTAAGCTCTCCTGCTCATCTTATGCCTTTTTTGAAACCAAGATATTTTATGTAAAACTAAGATATCCAGAGGCAGAATAATTATAATTCATGACAATGTTTACATGGAGATATGCAATATAGTACATTTTAGTTTGCTACTTTGAAATAAACAGATATTAATGATAATGGATATTCCTCCTGATTTCTAGCCCTTTTGCTAAGCGAGTTAGCATATTATTTGCTCAAGCATAAGATGTGCTAAGCGTGTTGTTCTGGGTCCCAAACTGACAGCATTATAAATGGATTTACACTCCCCATCTTGCTCTTCTCCTCTCTGCCAGTAAATAAGCGTGTATCTCTCTGGCTGGCACCTGAAAGCCCTGCTGATCTGAAGCAGTCCACTATTTGTTTTCCTGAAGCTAGAGATTGCATTTAGATTAGCACCGGTAGACCTTTATGAGAAAAATGAATTGCATCTTGGGATACAGATCTTTCTATTTTTAGTTTATTTGTGTACAAGATCATTTCTTGACACTGATCAAATTTTGTCTGTCATGAAAAGCATGACTGAATTGTGTCTGTGTTCACAAGATAAAGAAATACAGAGAAATAACATTTTCTAGAATATTACCTTTTTGGATCCAAGATATTCTTCAAGTTTCCTCTTCCTTCAGAGAAACCGTTCTTATTTCTCTGGAGAGGTGATGAGACACAGCATGCTTGAGATTCTGCACCAGAATTACAGAATTCTAGGTGCTCATCATCCCAAATAAACCAAAATGCCTTTAGTAGTAGCAAAGCCATAATGAACAGGTTTTGCATATATATGGAAATTACAATGTTCACTGTAGAAGATGGTGTTTATATCCAAGTGAGAGACACACACACAGCCTCTACTTTGATAGGTAGACAAAAATGTGTGTATGTATGTATATATATGTACACACACACACACACACACACACACACACAATGTCACTGCTTTTCATAGCAAGCATGCAACCCACAATTTTTTTTAGCTGGAGAACATTTTGCATTGAGGCTCAGTCCATGGAAACACTCAAATGCCCCATGAAACACTCAAAAGCCCCATTTCCAGCATTCATAACATCCGCTGGACGTCCGATTTTCAGATACGTGATCAGTATCTCCACTTCACTCTGAAAATACGATCTAGTATGCAAATTCCTTGCATAAAATAAATGACAGATTTCCATCTCTTCACATAATAAACAGTAACGTTCATTGAATCAGGCATTAAGAGCAAAATGAGATTTGACAATCAGCACCTGAACAAACATAAGCTATGTCTCATAACTAAATGTTATTAAGGGTGTATGTGGAAGGTGCCTGTAGCTTCCAGCAATGTGTAGGAAGTGGCAAAGTAAGACATCCGGGATCCTGTAGGGCTGAATCACCAGACGACGGGGTGAGGACAGCTGTCTCCAGCCAGGCTCTGGTCTTCTTCCCGTGTGGACGCAGAGCTCTCGTGCTGGGCGAGTCTGTCACCGAAAGAGATCAGCAACAGGGCCGTATCTAATCTCAGTCGGCAAGCGCTCCACAGTGACCAGAGACTCCGATCCCAAGACTGTTTACCGTGTCGGTGGTGGGCTAAGGGCCGCACGGCTGTTTAATATGCGGCGTGACTCAAACCCGGCAGCCGTCGACCCCGGCACGTAATTAGAGGTGATGGCTAGTTAAGTGGAAGAACCGCAATACCAGCAGCTGCCAAGAGAGGCGCCGCTGAAACGGATGACACAGCTCAGATCCAGATCCATAACCCCAGCAAATTACTACCAGGTCCAATTATACATCTGCATTCCCTGATTGATGTGCCTTTTTATAGTCACAGAAACCATAAACATTTAAATATCAATTACACATCTGATGAAACAGCACTTTGGTGTCTGCATGGCTCCTAAAGCATCAGTCACGCTTCACTGGGACATCCACAATATGAATTAGAATGGAGTGTGATGCAGAAACACATGGAACTCATAAGTGAGATAAAATCACTACAATTTATGATATGAAAAAGATACTGAGAGCGGAGGGTGTGCTGTTTACATCACACCTTTCACAGGCTGAATGAGACATACATCCTCTGTGCTATTGTAATTCCAGGAAATGCACGACATACTGTCTGCTCTAAAGTTCACACGAATCCTATCAGGCAGAGTGATGCTACCTGACTACCATACTCCTCCTTTTCTGGGCATTAGTGTGTAACAGCTTTCTAATCGGCAGTGTACATCAGGGAATACACACAACTGCCTGGGAGCCCAAATATATGAACAAACAGTCAATACAAAATATTTATTTTAATAAAAACCTAATACACAAAAATGGGTTCATTTTAAGAAAAACTTGGGAATGCCTGAATTTGGGAAGGAGGTATGAACACCGACGGGTTCTTGGTGCCCTCTAGTGGCCATTCCATAGGGTGATCTAGGTGTGGAGGCCTCAAGGGAGAAAACCGTGTACAATTTCCTTGCTGTGATTCTAAGCTGAAAGCAATTTCTGTTTTTGAGTACACGTAGTAGGAGTCAACGTAAGAATAAGCGAGGAGCCAATTTGCTTTCATTATACAAAAAAAAAAAACAAACAAACTGGGCTGTGAAGAAAAAAATAAACAATAAAGAGATGGAGGGAACTAATGTGGGAACCACTCCACCACTGAGCTGACGAGCAGGGAAGCTGATCTCTCCCAGAGAGAGACGTAGCCTACCTACATCACAGGGAGTGAATAGTGGTGTGGATGTTCAGGGAAAGGTCCATGCGCAACACGGCTCCCTGCTCCTCAGGAGTCATTCGGGAGTCCAAAGAGCTTGACGGTTCCTGCCTCGCGGCTGCTGTCGTACTTCCCCTCCTTGTCGTCGCAGGCGTACGCCAGCAGCGGCCTCTTAGGGTGCCACGCCACGGTGAAGGTCGGAGACTCACACTGCACCTCCCACAACTTCTCCCCTGCGAACCAAAGCAGCCATGAGCAAACAGCAGCAGACCCTCTGGGTGCTTAAAAGATCAGACACGTGGCGGTGCGTTATTGGCCATGTCGAAACAACCAAAGAAAAACAGTTGTCCATTGTTCGTGTACCTGTCTCCACCTCGGCAATGTCTATGAAGTGATCTTCAGATGCTGATGCCAGCATTTTGCCATCGTGGCTGAAACTCAGTGTTCGCACTGGCCAGTCAAGCCTGCAGGACACGCAATTGATTAAGGTCAACAAAGTTATACCCTTTCCTACAAATATGCCATGGAACAATACTGTTATTATTATTATTGTCATTTGAATGAAGGTTGTTTTTATGTACCTGGAGAAGCAACGGACACAGACCAGCTCTTCAACATCCCACAAACTAACCAGCGCATCTGCACTTCCCGTAGCAAAATATTTGCCAGTAGGATCAAATTTGATGCATATGCAGTTGGATGGATGTGCGTTGATGGACTGAATAAGCTTGAGATCAGGATAGCTGGAACACAGATCAGTTGTTAAACAGCAGGTGTCAACACAAACTGAACAAGCCCATTTCTAATAGTTCAGCAACTTGCTTTGATGATAATGGCCTTAAATGCATTAGAAAGGACGAGTTAGTCCAAGTACTCATTGTTGAATTTAATTTACAGGCAATGAAGAAAAAAAAGTGAAAACGTCTTGCTTTACATCAGCAACTGCAGAACGCTTCGGACTGACCTCAAAATGTTGATGCAGCCGTTCCCATTGGTAAGAAAGAACATGTCATTGTCATTGTTCCAGGATATCTCGTTCACTTCGAACTTGAACTGTTCTTCCGCACGTGGCCGGTGAGTCTTGGCATCGATGAAAGTGACGACATCATCCTTGTTGCCCACAGCGATGGTCTGGCCATCGGGACTCCAACATATGTTGATGTTCTCACCTGTAGCACAATCAAGAATATACTCATTCGGATTGGACAGAAGGTGTTTAAGAATGTGGTTTACGGTTTACACAAACATTTACTGTGACTAAAAGTGTTCAACTCAATGAAACATTATGTTCTAACTGCTTTACTTACTAAAGGTTATTAGGAAATGTGAAACGTGGTAACGTTCCTTTAAGAAATGTTAGTGTCTCTAAGAGGAAGAATCTGAGGTCAGCTTGAAGAGCAAGACCGTCACCTTTAGTGCTGACCGTGGCCATGCACTTGGTAGTGCGGACGTCCCAGATCCGGATGGTCTTGTCCCCGGACGCAGTAACGAACAGGTCTGGGTTGGTGGGGTGCCAGCACAGCTGGTCCACGCTGTCTCCGTGACCTCTGTAGTTATTCTCCTTCACCTAGCGGGCGTTCATTGCTTTCCATTAGCGACGCAAGACAGTTGCGTGAATGAAGATCTTAACTTGCTAAATATGCCAACACGGACATCGCTGTAATTTATTTAACCCTCTCAAGAATAAACTGTTAACACGAGAACATTGTTACTACACACAACTAGAGATGATCTAGACTCGCCGTCCCGCACTAGACAGGCGTCTGGACTTACAAGACGATCTTTCTCCAGGACAAACACGCTGGCGGTTTTATCAAACGAGCCCGAAGCCAGTCGCCTTCCGTCGCAGCTCCAGGCGACCGAATGGACTTTCGCGCTGTGCGCAGGAAATTCGCGACTTTTGTTGTTATTTTTGAAATTTTCTTGCATCTCGTGAAAATAGGAGGTCGCCATTTTGGTGATATTTCGTCAATTTCTACGCTAGATGTATTCGTCAAAAGTTGAACGACGGCGCCGCCTATTGTACAGGAGGGTTGTTATTCAAATCCGATACACTTCACTAATCCCAGGTCACTTTACATCAGCTTAAATTATGTATTGCCAATCATCTTAGATTATTTCATGCTGTATTACACTGGCAGGTTGTTATTTACTTGAATTTAATCTACTTGGTTGAACATATGCTGTTACTGAGGGGCACATACCTGCGCTCTTGTACTCTTCACACACACACACACACACACACACACACACACACACACACACACACACACACACACACACACCTCTACATACCTACATCTAAGTAATTTATTTCCTGTGCATTTTGCAAAAGTCCTAAGCACTTTTCAATCTCAATTATGCAGCCAAACTCAACAAGTTTGAGATTTTTTTCTTGGCTGCATGTATCTCTGCTTTCCGTGATCATATTGTTCGAGCTCTGTGGCCTTTTTTAACCACAAGCAAGAAAATCAAACAGAAAGTATTTGTTCAGCTTTATTCTGTCCAGTTTAAAAGGTACAGTACAGGAGAATAACATGATTTTAAATAAAAAGATGCACTCATTGTTTTATAACTTCAAACAGACAATACAAGATCACAATAGTCACATAATCTCCCTTGATTCCCTTAAACTACAAAGTAACCCTAGATGCATATAAAGGAAATACATGTTTTATTAAGTAAGGCCAAGAATCGTCCCAAAGGTGCTGCCTAATTAAGGGTCATACTTTAGAAATTCCATTTTCAATAAGCATAAGAGTAGAATCTAAATAAAACATAACAGCTGAATTTCCTCACATCCGATACAGTACCACATTGTAACAGCAATAAGTGTCTGCAGTGTACCAGCCCTGCACACCATTACAATGTGCCGATGATATTGCATTGTTTGGGGAGGCTGTACACACCTAGCTGCAGACAGCCTGTCACACCCAGCTCTACCTCAAAATCAAATGTGAAAAATAAGCAAACAGGCATACTATCCCCGAGCAGTGTACTTACTGCAGTGCAAGAAAACGTAGGAACACAGGTGGAAGACATTGGAGAAGGTATTTCACTCCTATAAGGTGTTCACATTTTTTATGATGACTGGGGGCTGTACAATACAGGAGGCTAGGAGGTGAGTTTGTCTGGTAGGAGGTAGACTGACCTTTCTCCTTCGTGGTTACTTTCACCAATCAGAGCACGTGCATGGCTTGTTTTTGCATCTTACGAGGACAGTCCACAATTGAACTCCAGAGCCTCAGATAATACAGCAAAGGTGCTTTGATGTGCAGTACTGTTCTACTGTTCTCAGACTGATTCAAAGGTTTCGCATTGTAAACATCGATCATTACTGTTTGGTTTTATTTGAGAAACAAAAGCACATAGAAAGGGGGGCATTGTTGGTCAGTGCAATGACTGTTCTAAGATATACTGAATATTAATATCAGGATTAATATAACTGGTGTGCCCTTTGATGATTATTCCAACCTTTTCTTACCATTTGATGCTAATTTATGTGATCTTGGACCAAATTCTGTTACCTAGTTCTTAATGCCTACAGGCAAGTTCTCAATGTCCTCTAGTCAATGTACAGTTAAATAGAGCTGAAGATCTGATGGCTCAGTATTGTTTTCTGTGTTATTTTTGTGTTACCATTTTTTTCTTTGACCATAAAACTTATATTATGGTAAATCTAATTTAAATCTTGTGCTATATGTATAGGCCATATTGCCCAGCCCTAAAGATACTACGTGTAAATGAATTAAAGATGTAGTTGTCATGTAAATGTCATGGTAAATCACTATTCTCCATTATGAAGGCTTCATAGGTATCTACTAAAATGGAACGAACCCTACTGCTGCAATGAGATGTCCTTATCCTAAACGCTCTGCTGATGGAATCAGAAAATGGTACATTTCAGAATGAGTGTTTCCTTTGGAAAGATATTGTTATCAACACATAGCAACTCATATTGCATATCAAATCTCAGTTTTCAAAGTTCAGTGAACTCATCCTGGCAAACTCCAGTTTCTTTATAACAGGATCAAATGATTATTCTGAAATACAAATTGGACAGGTTCCTTTTAAAATGCAGGATATTTCGAAAGGAAATGGCAATTACTAAACAGTGTGTTCCATCAGCACACACTGACTACCTAGAGCTGAAACTTCTTTCAAATTTTTGTTTTAGAATTGGGAATATAGAAATTGCAAAACCAAAGCAAGATTCTGTGCAAATTCTGCAGCCGTCCTGCTCGGTGCTGGATGGGGTTAACACTCAGCGTCCCTGCTGATGTTCAGTGTGCTGGGAGGGTCTGCTGCGGAGCCCAGAGCACCCTGCGGTTCCTCGCTCAGCGGCTGCGTCTGATTGAGCCGCTCGGTCTTCTCTTGATCTCCGTCTTTCTGCACCCTGGAACACAGCATGAGAGAGCTTCAGAGCTTCTGCACATACACTTTGTACAAAAATAGAACTGTGTTAACACGGGTGATAAGCAGACATGTGTGTGTGCACACTCCAGTCCTCATCAAAAACACTTTCCTATCGTATTTGCTAAATGTTCACATATATGCTGATTTAATCCTGAACTCAGAGAAAACCGCTCGACAGCAGTTGAGGTTACTAATAAAGAAATGTTCAACTTTAAACTCTAAACACAATGAGAATATAACTGGCTTTACCAGGAACTGGGGTTGTCATCAACTGGACCACAAGTCCCTTTCTCAGAGAGAGGCGTATGGAATGCAGTTGTCTGCCTGGGTTCGTTAGGCTCGGCGTCCTGGTCTGCACAGCTCTGGGTGGGAATGGCCTCTCTCCCCGAGTCAGAGCTGCTTCTGGAGCCGGTCTCGCTGCCTGAGAAGGAACCACCCCCTGGCCCGTCTGTCTCTCTGCCTGAGTCAGAACCACCCCCTGGCCCGTCTGTCTCTCTGCCTGAGTCAGAACCACCCCCTGGCCCGTCTGTCTCTTTGCCTGAGTCGGAACTGTGTCGACCGTTCAGACTGTCAGATGAAGAGACCTTGCTGATGTGACCACCCATCTCACCTGTAGAGTAGGACACAAACAGGCATGTAGTTTCACTGAAAGTCGCTTAAAAGCAAACCTGAAAATATAAAGGATAATAAGGTACTGATCAGGATGAAAAAAACACAAATGCATGTGTACACTTTTCACTGGCAATAGGTTAAGTTGCTGAAAAAATTGGACTATGGAGCTACCACGTTATCAAGAATTTAAGTAGTTGTTTGGGTGATTCTCCACAAGGGGGAGCTATGCAAGAGCAATGCTTTACATCAGTAATTCTTTGTCCTTGTTTTAGGGTTAATCAGTATTTTATAGTGTTTGGCAGCGACAACTAGGAGTTCAGAAGTCACATATGATAAACATTTGCATACATAAATAGCCTTCATCTCTCATTATCATAATCACCAACAGTAAATTTTCCTTTAATGGCTAAATTAGAATCTGAACATGAAAACACATAAATATGTGTACTCAAGGTTGCTTTCTGCTATTTTAAAAAGGCTTTTATCATTGGTCTGACCTGAAGCAGTGTCACACGCTTGCTTACGTCTCCTCCTTAGAATCACTTCCAGTTCACTGTCCTTTTTAAGAGGCGGCATTTCCTGGAATCCACGACTGGGACTCTTTTTCACCTCCTGAGAGGTAAAAGACATCACACCCTCATGCCTCTGGCTACCTCTTCACTTTCACAACAGAATACAGCATAATCTATTCTATCATGCAATTGATTATTCATTATTATTATTAAGAAATAGCAAGTGAATACTATAAATCTGGTATGTACTAAGCACCAATTATTGCCAAACCACACGTAGGGTAGCGTGCAAGTTCTGGTGAGTGCATATTGAATGAATGAAAAGGAGCCATTCATGCGATGAAGTACCAGAATGCCTTTCAGCTCCTCCATGGCACTCTCCTGCTGCCTGTCCTCAGTGGGCGGAGTCTGCTGCTGGACAGAAGGCCAGAACAGACAGGACTCAGATGCTCTGCCTTGTCAGGACGCTACACAAGGTTGCGATACTGTAAGCGCTGTCAAACTGTAAGAGCCTACACCACTGTCTATTCCATTTTTAAATTGCTATACTGTATACAGTATATGGTTTACCGTTATATGAATGATACACAGAAAGGGCTGGGGGTGTATCTGGCACTGAAACAGTGTACAGATGGCAGCAATTATGACCCTGACCATGGGTCCAAATTATTGATTTTAAATCCTACAGCAACCAGGGGCATGAGTGTTGTCATGGTGTCTTAATCAATGTTTTCAATACAGTCGATTTACTCTCATTATGAGATGTCCACTATAAACACTGCCTTATTAACTCCACCATTCCTCAGGGACAATGGCCAGATGAGCCTTTCTAGAAAGGGGCTTGTTCAGTAGTATATCCTCGTTAAAGAGGATATCAAGCCTATAATGCAACTTCAATGCAATACTTTTGATGCTCATGATCAGTAATGCCATGTTTGCTAGTCTCCTGATATATCTGTCAGCTTACCTTGGTCCCAAACCGCTTCATATGATCCAGTGATGTCAGCAGTTCATATAAGGTGCACAACATAAAGGGCACAACATAAATAATCACAGATTACACAGCACGCAGCACGGCAAGCGTTTAAAAACATCTCCATAAATTAAACAGAACACAACCCACGTGCCCACGGACTCACCTTTGTGTCTTGTCCTTTCACCGGCCTGAGAACCACCCCATGTTTGATTCTCTCCATCATTTCATTGACAGCCTTTACTTTGACGTCATCCACACCTTCGTTCACTGCGCAGAGAGGAACCAGCACACTGGTCAGATGACAGCACAGCAGGAGGCGAGCGGGAGCAACACGGGACACGTTTGGACTGTGTAGGGGTCAAAGGTGAAGTCACCTGGAGCCTGCTCCAGTTTTGGGGCGCCTTTTCCAGCCTTGGAAGATTTCCTCATGATTGCGATAAGGGAGCTAGTGTAGAATAAATCAGCATGATGAGAAGAACCAGAATTATGGATTCATGCCTACCATCAAACAACCGTGCAGCACATGCATATTTAATAATTAACAGCAGACTGCTGCAGAAGAACAAAAACTATGAAAGGTGACGGTACAAAACAATTTAACATATTGGCAGAGTAACTAAGAGCATTTGCTTTGGCCGACAGAATACAGGCAAACAGCAGGTGCACGGCATGGCTTTGGTGCAGGAAACGGGGCAGTACCTGAGGGGGTTGCAGCGAGATGGAGGGGGTGGGGGCGGAGGTGGGGGAGGTGGAGGGGGAGGGGGAGGGGGCTGAGGAGGAGGCGCCGGGGGCGGGGCAGTCCCTGCGGAGAGATCCGACGGTGAATCACTTTTCCTCTGAGACTCCTGCAGCTCTTCCACTGCAGGAAACGGGGAGACGTTACTACATTACAGCCTGCCCACCGCTCCAAGACACGGCTTGTCCCGCGTTTTATGGCAGGACATATTTTACTATGTCAAATGCTTATACTTTATACTTTATCACCTTCCAAATGGAGCTGATGCGGAATACATAATAAAAGATAATGTGTGTGTGTGTGTATGTGGGGGGGGGATTCGTCCGGCAGGATGTGAGCTCACCTCTGCTCTCCAAAGCGCTGCACTTTTTCACCTCCTCGTGCAGCCGCTCCTCCGTGTCCTTCTTCTCCTCCTCCAGGAGCTCCAGCTGTTGCTGCAGCTGAGCCAGCTGCTTCTGAGAGGCGCACTGCTCCAGCTCCGCCTCCAGGGCCTTCACCTGCAGGGGCGAGAGAGGGAGGAGAAAAACCAGTGAAGAACGGTGAAGAACCAGCAGCACTCCCCTCGTTTAGACCCATGCAGCCTGTTTTAGAACTCCAACAGCACCCCTCTAGAACAAAACGCTGTCCGTTTACCACAGCCCACCAAAATCAGAATTTAAATCCAACTAGTTCAGACCAGACAGATACAAGTGTCTAATTTCACATTCAAAACATCCCCCATTTTGCAGCCTACGCTGCAAATTACTCCTTGCAGTTTGTCCCTTATCAACAATGTATTGACCTAACAGTGCCCAAAATTTACATTGAGGCCAATGGCATCAGCAGATCTGGCCTCTGATTGATGACCCACCCACCTTACCTCGCCTGAACTCAACGCACAATGAATCACTTCCCTTAGTTGGTCTGCAACCTCCTCGTTACTGTCAGCATTTTGGCACTGCATGATCTGGGACCAGCTGAGTCATTGCTCATCCAGACCTGGCCTAGCTTAGAAGTGAGCATGTCCATTAGTTGCATTCTCAGAACTGCCACGCCCTGCTGGGTTTCCCCTCCGACGTGCTGGAACTGTAGTTACTGCAGTACAGTTGTGGAGGCACAGCCACCTTCCAAATCACAACCTGTCACATGCTGTAGCTCCAGAGGGAGGCAAGCAGTCACGTGAGCCTGCAATCACGTGAGCCTGTAGTCACGTGAGCCTGCAGTCACGTGAGCCTGCAATCACGTGAGCCTGTAGTCACGTGAGCCTGCAATCACGTGAGCCAGCAAACCCACTTCAGCTCATGCCAGTATTCATCCATGCTTCAATGACACACCAGCTCTGACAGGTTCACGTCTGCAGCGCTCGGTTCTTAATTCATATCTGCATTTGTTCATAGCTTTCTTGAAGCTTTGCCTTAAAACCAGCATCAGGTCTCCAGGCATTTACATCAGTCTATTATTAACAGGAATAACTGCGTGCATGGTTCACACGCCTCTTTCCCCTTGGTACTGGTGGAGATGCCGTGATGTCAAACCTTCTCTTGGTGCTGGAGTCGTTCCAGTTCCAGCGTTTTGGTCATGTTAGCCACATCCTCCAGAGCTTTGAGCAGCTGCACACTGGGCTCCACCTGCTGCAGGAGAATCATGCTCCGCCTGTTGGCTTCCTTCTGCTTCACCAGCATCTACCGGGACACAAGGAGACCATCGCTCACTCTCTTTCAATATTGGAAAGACTAAAAATGTCATTGGTATCATTCATTGCATATTTAAATATGTTCCTGTGAACAGGTCTGGCATCATCAAATTCTGATAGCCGATGCTTGAAATGCTTTACCATGTTTGCTTAAAATAATGGCATGCAGATTTCATTCAGGAAAACACAGAACATGCTGACAAACCCGTGAATTATTAGGAAGATTGTTGACTAAAGTCTGTGTTAACCATAAGTGATAACAGTGATGTATGCTGTGTGTGTTTGTTTTGACTAAACACCTCGTGTGCATATGTCTCTGCTTTCTGCCTCAGGTTGTGTTCCAGGTCCAGTTGTTCCTTCAGACCATCATATTCGTGAGCAGCCATCATGGACACTGAGAAGAAACACAAGTTCTTACTGAGACCCTCAGACGTCCAGAGTTGACGGCCCAACACGTTGTTCTTATAGGCAGAACACCTGACATGCTACAGTTGCACTATGCGGCACGCCTGCTGGGTGTAAGATAGAGGTCATCGTTAAGCACATCTCCCTAGAGGAGGCTAAAGGGATTTCCTGCACCGTTTCCCCATTTGTTAATTTGATCGGGCTGTTTTAATAGGGGCGGGAGTGCACGGGTTAAGGAATGACTTGGCCAGACGCCAGACGCACAGCGGCAGGACCGGGGATGATGTCATACACACAGTGGCATGGATGTGGCTCCACAAAAGACACGAGCAGACCACATATCTGCCAGCAGTTCATCAAAACTTCATGAGAACATGTCTGAGGGCAACCAGCTGCCATTCAGAAGTATCTCATGACGGAGAGGTGAGGGGGTGGGGTGTCATGGCAACACTCACCTCTGTTGAATCTCTTGATGGTCTTGCTTTGCTGCTCAATCGTTTTATGAAGCTCCTTCATCTCCGCTTGCTCTTTTTCCATCTAGAAAACGAGAAATTAAAGGATGTATAAAAACATTATATCTGCATTGTTTAAAATTTTAATCGCATTTGGAAATGTAAAGGAGCACAGTAGAACAGTCCACTATGCTCAATATCGACACAGTTGCTCACAGGTTACTGTGAGGTTTCATTAACTAATTTGTCATGAAACATGTTCGTACGTGTAGTGCATAGCCACATCCCCATCTACAGCTCTGCTAAACCACAGCAGGTTCCCTCTCCTGCACTGAAAAGAATAAATCCGTACTCCACTTACAAGTGCTGTCAGATCCTCCATCCGTCTCTGCTGCTCCTGCAGCTGACAGGCAAGCTGCTTCTTCTCCTCCAGCAAAGTGTTCACCGTTTCCTGAAGATCTACAGGAAAGGGGGGAAAAAAATGCTTTAAAGGTCATGCAGAGGTAGGCAGTGGTTATATATTCCCCAGTACCATACAGATCTCTCAATACTAGCATACAGACACAAAATAATATTGTTTCATTATATGAAGTGTACCTGAATGTAGAGATCATGAATTCTACTTGTGTGACTTATATGAACATTGGAAATACCTTCTGTATGGCTAAATGCTAACCCTCATATGACTACCCTCTTACATTGCTTAACATTAAAGCCGTATCTGGCAATGAGGTGTACCTTTGACCTGCCGTTGGTACTGGGCGTAAGGGTCTGGGCTGTGGTCCTGAGGCTCGGCCTCCTCCTCCAGGGAGATGCAGTCAGAGATGCTGGGTAAGAGCTCGTCCAGGCACGGCCGAGACGACAGGCTCAGGTACTTGAGCTTCCTGTTCTCACAGTTCAGCTGGGGATGTGCACAATGACATGAACTGCCCAACTCTGAATACCAACGCCTGCCACGTAGCAGTTACTTTAAGTACAATCTGAACACACACGCGCTGTGATATTTGTGTTACTGAACTGAAGTACGTTTTTGATGTTTGCACAGTCTATTAGATTTGCACAGATTACATCAGAAATCTAAGAACACAGAAAGCGCTCAGTAAACATGCTTTTGGGCTCAGGATGGAGCAAAACGCAGTTACATTACCTTAGTAGCCAGGGCTTCTGCGTTCTCCCGACATGACTTCTCAATCTCCAGCTGTGTCTGCAACACGCTCACCTCCTCAATCACCATTTGGGAAACTAGATGAAATTAAAGGTTTACCAGTGGTTTCTTTTGAAATAATGTTAGATACTGTATTACACAGTTCCATTCCATCTTTTTGTGAAAATATTTCTAAATATATGTATTATCAAAAATCTATTTCTAATTTATCATACATGAAAAGAAAGACAAAGAGGATGTACTTATAGTATCAAAACATGTACATGAAAGAAAACATTTCTAGAAATATCAAAATCTGATAAAAGTGTCAGACTGAGTTTTCATTTTAATCAGCATGTAAGCAGAAACCACCCAGCTGCTTATCTATTACATGTTCACAATGGAGGCTCTTTCAACAATTTTGACAGCACTAATACTGTTGCTGTCACGGAACTCCTCTACAGTAACACTACCCTCCACGGAGGCCTTTTAAAGGGGGGTCAGGTGTCATAGCGAGGTCGTGCACAAGTGCCCGTTCAGGGAGGCTCTACTCCTGCTTTGTCTTCCATACTGCTGATCATCCATACATTTGACTTTCAATCACTGTGTGTTGAGAAATGCATTGAGCAACTATAAACTCCATCACGTTTATGGGCATGTCTGTGATGATATTGATGCTTTGATCAATTATAGATTTGTGACTCCACTTTCCAGTGGAATGGATGAAGATGAAAAAAACACTGTTGTCCATATCTTGACAACAGCAGCTGGTGACTAAAACATGAAAGATGCTCTTAGCATGCAGTCAGAATGAACACATCATCCAGTGGTACGGATGACCAACAACTGAACACATTTCCTCCTTTCATCTCTCTGACATGTCTCCTCTGAAACAGTACGTCTCTGTGGCTACAAGGCCCAACTTTTGACCCTTGTAGAAACAGTGAAATGTCTGAGTCTAGCCCAAATCACTCTTAGAGAAGTTTCCTCACCCAAACTGTACAATCACTCTGTGAACTCTGTATATTCTGTAAGATTCCATTTTAATGAATGCCAAAGACTTTCAGTCCCCTGCTGTTTAACCCCAGAAGATGAAGAGAGTGTAGGATGGACTGCCGTTTCCCCGTGAAGTGTGCGCTTGTGAGTGTGGCTCTGTTCCTCGTGTTCCTCTGAGAGTCTGGTAGCAGGAGCTGAATGGAAGTTAAACTCAAGTTCATCCTAGTGCTCCATTTAACACTATTCCCTGTTAAGAGACAGACTTGGTTGAGAAGTCACAAAATAACCTCTGTGTTACTTTGGTGTCACAGAACCTCGTGTATTATGAGTGCCGACCCTAAAATGCAGCAAAACAATGTACAATCTACAAGAGGCGAATCCTCCCCCAACCATGGATCTACTCTACAAGCAGAACCTCCAGAGGGAGGTTCACTGAGGAACAAATGGACAGATTATTACCTTCTTCTGTATTACCATACCAACTGACCTGCTGGTGTGGCATCATTCCAACAGTGAGACTGCTATGCTATGTACATATCCATTTGGTGGCTACCTGGGATACCATACAATCGAGCAGTTGCAGGACCACAACATCTACTAGTGGACCTTTTCCTGCAAGCCACTGCCTACTCCCCTCATACCACCTCCCATCTTTGAAGTGCCCTTCGAGCGGATTGGCATGGTTAACATTGATGAACTGCCATGTACAGAATGGGGCCATCCTAGCCACTGTAGATTACACAACCTGCTACCCTGAAGCAATTGCTCTCCGGAAAGCCACATCTAAAAACAGCCCATGGTCCTGTTTCTGTTGGTCTTGGGCTGGCGTACCCAAGCAGAGTCTCACAGACCACGGGACGTATTTTTTGCCTCATCTGATGGCAGACATATGTAGGTAACTACAGATAAAATAGATCCTCCACCTCAGTCTGCCACCCCAGACAGACAGGATGGTGAAGCATTTCATTCGATCCTTGAAATGCATACCGTGGATGGGAGTGACTGAATAGCCACACATTTGGGATACACATTTGGGATTTTCTGCTGCCTTATGTGCTATTTGCAGTGCAGGAAGTACTTCAGGCCTCCAGCAATGACAGCCCTGGGACCTGCTGAATATAGCCAAGGAGGGCTTGGAAACACAACAAATGCAGCAGCACATAAAAAGAATCACAGCCCCATAGTACAGCAAAATTTACAGGAGGCCCAGTGAACACAGGAATGAATATACATCTGGGAAGTCCAGCCAAACGATTTCCAGCCAGGGGACAGAGATCTGATTCTCACTCCCAATGCCACCTGCAAGTTCCAAGGCCCATTCCTCATAGAAAAGAAGCCAAGAACTGTCACAGGTCACCTATTGTGCCGGACCGGAAAAGACAGTGCAAGTCTATCACATCAACTTGCTTAAGAGGGGGGTTGAGCCCCTCCCGGTCATCTCCATCCTAACCCTGGTGAAAGACCCTCCAACAATTCATCTACTGGTACGATTGGACCATGAACTGTCTAGTAATCAGCATCAGGAATTGCTGTGAGTCAAAGAACCAGTTTCTGGATGTCTATATATCTGACTCTGACTAAACCAACCTCGTTCACCACCACGTGGTGGTGGTTGTCAGGCAGCGGCCCTGTTATGTTCATGAGGCCCAGGAGCAGGCGATGGAGGAGGAGGTGGAAACGATGTGACAGACAAGGTCCAGTGAAATGCCACCATGGACACCACTCTGGAGGAGCTGAAAAACAAAACCTTAACTCCAGACTTGTGGTGGCACACTCAGACATCCACTGGCCTTCTGTCCTCCAGACTGATGCATCAGACATGGTCCTGGCACCCACAAGGAGGCAGACACACTTAGCATCTGGGCAATGAGAGGCAACCTTTTTTTAGTTATCATTAGGCATCAATATGCAGTGGTGAAGCAGGAAGCACTCGTCATCAAATTGGTGGTGGAGGATCTTTGCTGCTACCTCACTAGATGCCCCCCCATCACTGACCATGCTACTCTCCACTGGAGGACATGGGCCAAAGTCACTAACCCCCATATCGTGATATAAGACCCTCAATCTACAGGATGTTCACCTGGGTTCAGTACAGAGTTGGCTCCAAACACCAGAAGTATCTCTAGACTGCACTCTATTGAGACAGGTATCTTTTGCACTCTTGGTTCGGTTCAAAAGGGGGAGGATGTGATGCAGAGCCTCATGGAGTATGATTGCCAATCCCAAAATGACACTCCAACACAAAGCAGGACCTAAACAAATGTGCGTGTGCTGGGGGTGGGACCAGTACTAATCATGTTATTAAGCACAGGCCACCAGCGATGGAAGATGAAAGGCATAAAAGTGGCCCATGGTCAACACTGGGTAGGCAGTACCCAATACATCCAATACAGGCAATACCTTTTTATCATCCTACCACACTTACTTGAAGAAGGTAATCATTCCACCGAGTGCTGTTGAAGAACACAGGACATTCTCTTTTTCCTCTGCATTTTTCCTCAGTGTGTCTCTGTCTAATGCTCACAGAAGAGTTCCTGTTAACTTTGGTCATCCACTTTCACCACTTTGTTTTCCTCATTGTCTATCTTGCATTGTGTAAGCAGACGTGTTTTTGGGGGGCTTTATTCATGCCAGTGTGTTTCTTAAATCATCATTTTGAATGCATGTAAATACTGTGACTGAAGTATAATGCTCAAGGTGTCTATGATGAGTTTAATTAAAGACAAGGAGCCTACTCACCATTTAAACAACCATGATAATGGTTCGTTCATAAATGTATGTAAAATGAGAGTCCAGCCAGACCCAGCTGGACTGTGGTTTTGTACACTGAAATGGGTGGGACTCCAGCTCTAACAAAGTACCCCCCCCCCAGACATGGACCCTGATCATTTAGCTTCCTAATGACTGTCTGGGTGAGCTAAGCTCCAGGCCTGGCACTTATGGGAAGATTCTAGGTCAGCAGTTGCTTTATCCTGCCTGAGAAAAGATGCAGCAAACCGAGACTAAAAGAGGAGATTTTATCCTTGCAGTACTCTTCCAGGCTGGGTTCAAATACATTACTTCAAAGAGACACCTGACAGTGTCTTTCTGTGTCCTATAAATGTGGAACGCTGGTATTAGTTGAAAGTAGCATGCTTTTTCATTGTAGTAGTTAGGCGTGCTGATAAACCTTACTGGATATCACTGTGCAATTTTGTTTGCAACTGCAGCCTTAACTTCCCGTCTTTCGATTTTTCATCTTTTAAAGCCATCTCCACTTTTAAGTTAAACAGGCCTTTACCTCAAACACTTATTCCTTATATTTTTATTTGCATTAAAAAATAATAAATATCAGTATTTTACTGTGCAAGTGTAACTATGACTAAGAATTACAGGAAGCATCTGTTTAGCCAGACACAGGTCCAGTGCTTCCCAGATACTCAGCAGTAATTTAGTCATGGTAGCCAATCAACAAATAGCACTCCCACCAATCATGTGCAAGCAGTACAGTACCATTGTCCTTTATGTCAGCTGCTAGGCCAAACTGCTCTGACATTTGCAGAGTCATGTTAAGAACTGATGAGAGCTATGCAAAGTGTTAATTGCACTTTGTGGCTTAATGAAATGACCTTCTGCACACAATTTTACATGTATAATGGATATAACATGTATATCTGTGTAAAGAAGATCAACAAAAATGTTCCCTAAAATCTAATTTCTGTAAATATATAAACAGGTCAATGTGACATGACCAGAATTCATTCTCAACATCATTTATATGTGTTAATTTGGTAATGCAGATATAAAATACTGAGAATGACAATAAAGACACAAACATTCATTAATTTTTGAAGAGTCAATCATTAATAATTGGTCGATTAAATAATTCAAAGAAATACATTACACAGATGAGTCTGCTAACCCTCTCTTGCTGGATGATGATATTTCCAGGAGGGTCTAGATTAATTTACAAAGATTATAGGGCACCATTCGACTATATGAAATCTATTAATCCATACAACACATCCTGAACGTCCTATATGTTAACAAGAAACAACATAAAGAAGTTCCAAATCAGATTATATTCTTAAACTGATCTATCAGTCCAGTTTCCCCTTTACCACAGCACTGGTAGTTCAGCTCAAGAGACTTCCAAACCGTAACAGGCTCATGTTGAAGCATAAAATAGGAATGAGAAATTGGAATAGGAATGGCCTAATTTAGCTCAAATGTACTCTATTTTAGTTACAAATATCAGAGCCAGACAAAGCCAAGTTACCTTAAATCTTTCTTAACACATCTAAACCCTTAAACGAAATTTAAATAGGTTTCCACATACAAACAGGAGTACCAACTCATGCCACATTTAATTCCATTATGTTATCACAAAGCAGCTCTACACCTCAAAAACAGAAAATAGGATACATGTAGGTTAGTAAAAACAAATACTACATCGAATGTAAAAATCATAACTTTCTCACCCAAAACTAATCCAAAAGAGAGTTCTTACAGTGCAATGTGAGTGTGAGTGTAGTTCCTTACAAGGTGCTAAGTAGGAATAAGAAGCATCACCAAACAAAACCCCATCTATAGGATTGGCTCCAAGTAGCCATAGCAACTGGGATGCCACTTTACACCTGGGAATAATATAGTCACTCATTGAGAGGGCTTGGAGGCAGGGTCATAATGACACGGGCTCAGGAGGCATTATGAAACAGGAAGGAAAATGTATCAGAAGATAGGAACATACATGTGACGGAATTTATAGCCAATGCCATGGTAAAAGCAATAAAAATAGACAACAATTCTGTTCCTACAACATTGGAGTGTCTAGAATTTAGAATTTAGCCATACCTAACATTGAAAACGGAGCCAATTTTGAAACTCATCTGCCTTTTACCTACAGCATACCACTGATGTCCAACAGAAGGCTGAACTTACCTCTCCTGATGTGCTTGAGTTGTCTTTCTGCCTCATCTCTCTGTTCAGTAAGCCTCATGCACTGAGGAATTTTAAAAAGTTGCTGACATCACACAATATATGCCGCATTTGAGTATACATACTAAGCAGTCAGACTGAGTAACAACTGTAAAACAAATATATATCAACAAGATTGTATCTTTAAGAAAAGCTGAAAATGTATTGTTCTGTCAGGGAATGACACACAGTTTGTACCGGTAACAGAGGAAAATGAGGGATAACCCAGCATGGGCAATTTCAAGAAGCTGGGAATAAAGGAGCACTTTCTGTCTGACAACACGAATAACAATGTTGTTTGTTTGTTTTTTTACATAACAATAGATAATTTTTAAACAATTGTCAAATGAATCTCATTGAACCTTATTTAAATTCAGTCAAAAAACGGGCTGTAGTACTATTTCACATTAGATAATACCACTGCATTAGATAGTAATCCTGTGACAAGTTTCAGACGAAAGTGATGGGGGTGGTGCATATGATTTAGACAAGTAACCCGGCCCACCTCTGCTTCTCCGATCGAGCTGACAAGCTTTGCTTTAAGCCTAGAGTGCTTGTAAAAAATAAAAATAAAAACATTTGAAGGTATTGATGGTGCGAGTGAACTTTTTTTTTTTTATCTGGGTGAATGTCTGGAGCAGTACTGCGAAATGCAGTAGTAATGCAGTAGTAATCTGTGCATTAAATCAAATAATGCCCCAGTGTGTTCATTCAAGGAGGTGGCTGCATTAGGAACCGTGTGCCGAATAAATCAAAATGCCGGTTAGCTTACTCAGCCAGGGCCTAGATGCTTAAAAGAAAGTCAGTATTGTGCTGGAGATCTTAATGTCTAAAGAGCGTAACTCTAAACGGGGTTTGGGCGCGGTGCTGGTGTATTCTTCCAGCATCTCTTACCTCCGTTTTCACTTTCTGAGCCTCTCCCTCCTCGTCTCCGCCGGTCTCCATCGCCACTGAAAAGACGAACAATGTAGACAAATGCACATTAACACTTCATCTATTACGACTGCAGAACATTTTTTTTCTTTCAATAACTTAACCATGTTCAGTACAATAATTTTGAATGTGTGCTAATAATATTACCATTGCCGGCAGACAACCGGCTTGCATCCATAGCCCTTTGGCAGACAGCGTACCACCCGGGAGAATGAGAGACCCCCTCCTCGCTGTCTAGAGCGCATGCGCACACATCCCCAAGTCCAGCACGTTACGGGCTGCGGCTCCACGCTGGAGAATGAAACGGTAATGCGAAGCCTACCGGATACAATACGAATACTTTAATCAATGGGGTATAAAATGATCTTATGTGTAAGTAAAACTACATTTGAAGTAGTCTATGTATTCAATGTATATATTTATTTATATAAATAACCCATTTATTTCAATAGCTATTCACACAATAATAGGAAACAATTTTAAGACAAGACATTCGCGTATGGTTTGGTACGGAATACTGATGGCATAACTTATTCAGATTTAGGCTATCAAAAAGCCGATAATGTTTTTTCATAAAGACATATTCAAATAACAGTGACTCTCAATGCAGAGAGCAGAATCACAAATCCTCATTTATTATCTAAACATGCTTGAACGATTACACATATCTTTTAATCTGCTTATTATAATGAAAACCCTTGAATATTTTTTATTAATAATTATCAATTAGTGTAAAACTCTTTTTCAGTATAAAACAGTTACAAAGATGTAAAACAACCAACACAAATAATCACACAGGGTTCCCACCTGCAAATGGGTATAGGCCTATTTGAATTTTATAGTCACCTATTAAAACCATAGTGGCAACAGAGTATTTGGAATATTTACTTGGAATTAAATGAATGCCAAGAATGTGACAGACTGACCATAAAGGAGTCATTCACAAGAGTCACTGAGACACACAAGAACAAGGTCGATGAACAACAGACCAGTGTCCAGTATAGCCTAACGTTTGCATGAGGTAACGGGAGCAGCACACCTACAGGAGAAATTCTAAATATCAGCCCCTTCTGTGGCCTTCCAACCTACATGTCCCTTAAGCTTTCTATTGCAAAGATCTCAATTCATATAAATCTACACTTCAGTCTTGGTCCTAATGATGTGTGTTCCTTCCCTGGCCTTCATATGTCTTCTATGCCATGATTTATTGCTACACTGAATTGCTGTCCGTTCAATGCAGCTATACATCTATGACTGTATGTATATTTAAAAATTTCTATGCATACATTCATAAGTGTGTGTTTGTGTATATATGAATGTATTTCCTTCTCAGCAGGAACATAAATTACACACAAAACGTATGACAAATTAATTGTTTCCACTCACTGAACTTTCATTCATTGGATTCATCCTGCTGCATTAGCCAAGTCATGTTCTATCCTTCAATTAAACCAAAGTTAATGTATCTCAACACAGAGCCATTCTTTTTTTGACACTGATGTACCATCAGCACTTTTCCATTTCTGAGACTTGTTTCATTCATAAAATAGAGCTCTGGCAGAAAACACAGAGGAGGGATGAATCATTTAGCTAACCAGCTACAGGTAATTGAGTGTGAGTCACAGATGTGTGACCTGCTAGTATATTCTACTATACACAGATTTTTGATAGAACTGACAAAGCATCACCCCAACCCTATGTTTGGTGCCCCCTTGAGGATGGCACAGACCCCAGGTTAGGAACCATGGCTGTACAATAAATACATTTGTACACATACATTTGCATGAATAAATGTAAATTTATATAAATACATTTATATAAATTCATTTATAACTGTAAAAAATGTGG
The DNA here is from genome assembly GCF_052324685.1 of Brachyhypopomus gauderio. Classification (NCBI taxonomy): domain Eukaryota; kingdom Metazoa; phylum Chordata; class Actinopteri; order Gymnotiformes; family Hypopomidae; genus Brachyhypopomus; species Brachyhypopomus gauderio. The sequence continues at coordinate 10,306,643 of NC_135221.1, read as the reverse complement.
GAAAGTGCATGCCGTTTTTACACCGAACAGGGCAAAAACAGGGTAAAAATAGGAAACACAGTGAATGCTCTAACAAAATCATGCCCTTCAATTAAATAAGCATATATTTCTCCCTTCACAATGAAAATGTATGAGTTGTAATGACGTATTACTTTCTTCCAACTCAGTATCACTGATGTGGTTAGACATGCCTTAAATGTTTTGAGTAATATTTTTTTCATCAATTCTCATGTGTTTGATAAAGCCTATACTGACCACCGCATCAGGTGGTTATCACTTCACATGTCTCTCTCATATTGCACTTTATATGTGATTTTGTATGTCTTATTGATTAGTTTTCCTCGATGCATAGTTTTGTCTCTCACATACTTTGTATGTGGTTTGAGATGACAAAAAACATGACCTGACATGACCTGGCCTGATGTGAACCGAGACATGGTTTTAGAACCTCCTCTATTTCCGCTTCTTGGCCTTTTTGCTCTTTATGCATTCAGATCTCCTTCAGACTACTTGAGCTCTTTGATAGATCATGTTTTCAAGCACCTTCTAAAGTTTTCATCTGCTCTTCTGCCAGAGGTGGGGACTCGAGTCACATGACTTGGACTCGAGTCAGACTCGAGTCATTAATATTAAGACTTTTGACTTGACTTGAAAAAATATTCAGAGACTTAGACTTGACTTGGACTTTTACACCAATAACTTGGGACTTGAATTGGACTTGAACCTGTTTACTTGCAAAGACTTGATTTTTTTTTTACCCCAAATCTAAATTTTAAAACGCATATTAATATTTATAAAGTGCGCCCCATTAATTTCATTTCCGTCCTTCTGACGCAGACCAGTCCTCTGCTTTTCCACACTCTGTACGTGTGTGTGTGCATGAGCTGCGAACGTAAATTTTTACCGGGCGGAGTGTAAAATGGACACAAATTAAGTATTATATCGCGATCGATCGATCGCCAGTGGTCGGTGCCAGAGCGAACTAGTAACTCATTGAATCATTGATGTGGATCAGAGGTAAATAAACTAGATTTTTTTCCGGCGTGAGAAATCGGATGTGTGGCGTGAGAGCGTGTGAAGACGGTCAAATGCGTGTGTCTCAAGCTCAATGCGTGAGAGTTGGCAACCCTGGGTTCTCTGAACTCAGGGAAGAGAGCCTCTCTCTGTCACCATCATAATATCCAGTTCTATCTCAGCATGGATTGTGTATTTGAAGACATCTACGTCGAGAAAAAAATATATTGACAAAAGTGGAGCGAGTTTTCAACTATGGGGACATCATTCATCGTGCACAAATGACATACAGACTTTTGGCCAGCAAATGCAATGCAGAATAGTTTACTGAAATGTCTAAAGTTGCAGATTCCTGTTAATTGTTCAGTTCTTATATTTGTTTGTCTTGTGTCACTCACACATGGACACACATGTTCTCCAAGAAACCAGATAAGAGAAGAGAGGGAAAATGCTGTTATGGTTCTTTGTATTGTACTGTGAAAATATCAGCACTTTTTTATTTGAACATGGAGTTCTACTTATGACTTTTTCACAGAATATTTATTTCTGGAAAATTGTAGTTTAAAGTATGAATATTTTTGCAGCTAAGTTTAACAAATTGAACTGTGCAATAAAGAGGTGTAATTTAAATTTTTTTTATACTTCGTGTTTTCAGTTGCACATGTTTTATCAAGATTTGAGGAGAATACAGATTAAAAAAAGAACGCATGTCTATTATTTACATTAAAAATATACCTGCAACATTGGTAAAAAAAAAAAAAAAGACTCGAAAGGACTTGAAATTCCAAGTTTCAGACTTGGGACTTGACTTGACTATTGCCTGTCTTGACTCGAGACTTGACTTGACTTGAGTGTCTTTGCTTGAGACTTGACTCGGGACTTGAGGTATAAAGACTTGGACTTACTTGAGACTTGCAAAACACTGACTTGGTCCCACCTCTGTCTTCTGCACAATGAACCCATGGTGTCTGATGGAAAATTCGATTGTCATTGATCATTTGAATATTTAACTTCCTCAGTAAATCTGCTCTGCTCAGCCATGACTAATGTGGTACTAGATGCCTTCCTGCTGAGAAGCTTCCTCACATGTGTTTTGCTTGTGGTCCATCTTTTGGTTGACCATCTTCATCAAGCATCGTAGCTGCACTCATCTAATGTACCCTTCCTAAAGAAATGCATTCACAGTGGCAAACTAGATATGCACTAAGCTGAGATAAGCAACAAAATCACACAAAAACAAAGGCAGAATATAAAAGATTATAAAAATATACTTTTTGTTTACTTTTTTAATAAACAGTTATGTACAAAACAATTATAAAAATGTATTTTGCTGTTCATTACCTTGATCCTACATCTTTTTATATGCAAAATGAAAAGGTAAACTTAAAAAGATGATCTTATCCTGCATATTTTTAATGGGGAATAGATCAGGAGTTTGGCATGCAGCTCTAAAAACCTGACAAGAGTGCCCATTTCTGTGTGGATTTAAAGGATGATTTCTGCAGGAAGATCCTTTTCACATTTTCAGATCTGAAACGTTTATGGTTAACAATCTTTTGTGTTATTCCATTTGTACATTTGAAACAATATTATGGATGACCTGTAAAAATTACAGGCACACCCCACACTCAGACATCAGCAGGAACTTCAGAGGGCTCTCGTCAATAAGTACAGCTTTTATGAGTGGTTAACTACTTCACATGGATTTATTTCACATTTTCCTATGCCTTATATTTTTTATGCCTTATATGCCACTTTATTTTCCTTAAAGTGGTAACACTTTAAGGGTCGCATATCAGTGATTAATTACATGTAATCATGTATCCATTATTACATTATGTATATGTTGCTTAACTGCTTATGCATTAGTATTGTGCAGACGTCTTTGGAATCTAATCACATTGTTTCCGTCAATTTATCTCGGCAAAATGTGTGTTTGTGCTGTATGCTAATAAATTAAGTACAGTAAAATTGACAAAACATTCTTAATTTCACAGATGTCCATCTGGAAAGGCTAGGAAAGGGTTAAACAAATACAATAACACATAAAACCATTGAAACTCAGTACCTGAATCTCTACAGCAGTCAGCTGTTCTCAAGGCTGCTCTTGTCATGTGCTCCATCATGAAGAATGTGTTGTTGTTTAATAAAAAAAAAGCTATTGCTCCTTATCTCTGTTTGGTGTGTAATATTTAATCATTTAGAATAAACATACTAATTGATCATTAATATTTCTTTAACATTTGAGCATGCAAAAAAACACAATCAGTAAATACCAATGAATATATCAGTAATGGCTCAGGTCTTAATTGTGAGTTCATAGTGTACTTCATGGTAAAGATCATCACTTGGAGGGACACATAAATCTGTAATGGTTAAGTATGGTAAGTAAGGCTAGGAAATTATCATGTTATTTATATGAGTAAATACACATACCAGTTCATTAGCTGTGCAATAAGTGTCAGTACTATGACTACGTTATGCAATTTATATACAGTATATATACACACTGATATGAAGTCTACTCTTCATCCTACAGCCCCACATAGGATTACATGCCCAACTTGGTCACAAAAGCACCATGCATGTACACATTTTGTAAAATACAAATAAATAAATAAACAAACAGTATCACATACCAAAAATAAAGAATACAAGTGGGATAACTATTACTGAACCTTGGATACGAGTTATAGATAACTATTACAAGAACAGAGTAGAAGATAACATGCTAACAGCTTTACACTAAGGCAAAAATGTTAATATCGTTAACAATCGCTAAACAGATGCTAAAGGTCCTTTTTAAGTGTCAATATTATCAATTCACAGATTGTACAAATTGGCCAGACAGAAACTGTGATGGGCAGGATGTGCAGCAGGTTAGGATGATAAAGGATAAAGATGGAAATGTGTTGTCTGGTGAGGAGAGTGTCTAGGGAAGGTGGAAGGAGTATTTTGAGGAACTGATGAATCAAGAGAATGAAAGGGAAAGAAGGTTAGAAGAGGTAGAGGTTGTGGATCAGGAAGTGCCTCAGGTGAGCAAGGCGGAAGTAAGGGCTGCAATTTGGAGAATGAAGTGTGGTAAGGCAGTTGGACCAAATGATATTCCAGTGGAGGCATGGAAATGTTTGGGAGAGACAGCAGTGGAGTTTTTGACTGGGTTATTTAACAGAATCTTGGAAGGTCAGAAGATGCCTGAGGAGTGGAGACGAAGCATAATGGTGCAGATTTTCAAGAATAAGGGTGACGTTCAGAGCTGTAGTAATTACAGGAGAATAAAGTTGATCAGTCACAGCCTGAAAATCTGGGAAAGAGTAGTGGAAGCTAGGCTTAGAGGAGAGGTAGATATCTGTGAGCAGCAGAATGGTTTCATGCCAGCTAAGTGCACCACAGATGCTATGTTTGCTTTGAGAGTGTTAATGGAGAAGTATAGGGAAGGACAGAAGGTTACATTATGTGTTTGTTGACTTAGAGAAAGCTTATGATAGAGTACTGAGACAGGAGCTGTGGTATTGTATGAGGAAGTCAGGAGTAGCAGAAACATATGTGAGCGTAGTGCAGGATATGTATGAGAACAGTGTGACAGCAGTGAGATGTGTGGTAGGAATGACAGATGGGTTTAAAGTTGGGGTAGGACTACATCAGGGATCAGCCCTGAGTCCCTTCCTGTTCGCAATTGTCATGGACAGGCTGACGGACGAGGTTAGGCAGGAGTCTCCTTGGACTATGATGTTTGCTGATGACATTGTGATCTGTAGTGAGAGTAGGGAGCAGGTGGAGGTGAGCTTGGAAAGATGGAGATATGCTTTGGAGAGCAGGGGAATGAAAGTGAGCAGGAGTACATGTGTGTGAATGAGAGGGCAGACGGTGGACAGGTCCATTTACAAGGAGTTGATTTGGTGAAGGTTGACGAGCTTACCTACTTAGGGTCGAGGGTACAGAGTAGGGCTGGGTATCGATTCAAATTCCAAGAATCGATCCGATTCCGATTCTGAAGATTAAGAATCGATTTATTTCGATTTAATCCGATTTAATCGATTCGATCCAATTCGGGGTTTAGTGTTATTAAAAATGTATTTATTTGAGCTGTTTCCTGACTATGTACAGAAGCAACATGTTAAAACTAGTATTATATCAATATTAATCAGCAAATAGTTACTGGTAGTTGGTAGTTACTGATGGCTGGAAGACTGGTGAAAAGGGTAATCATAAATCTACCTTCAAGAAAGGTAATCCAGGACAATAAACAGAGGACATCTTTGAGGTGTCTATATCTGCAACAGTGGACTCCTACTGGGACACTAACCAGTGCATTATTATTATGATTGAAATAATTAAGAAGTCACCCAAAAGCTGTTGCTACCAAATGCATTTTTATTTTAAAAGTGCTCACACTTAATAAACTGAAAGTATAAAATGTAAACGTGTATTTTTCTTTAAAGTAAGAATATAATAACAGAACTGTCACGTTACGGTCCCCGTCTCCTCCCTGTTGAGCGTGTGTTAACGTTGTCTGCGTCTACTCGTCTGCGTATCTCCGCGGGTGCGGGTGCGTCTTGTGATAATCCTCACCTGTGGCTCGTCTCGTCATCACGTGGGGTTTGTGTGGTTTGTCCATTTAATGTGCGTTCGCGCAGCGTCCTGTGCTCGTCGTTGTTTGAGTCACACGTTCTATGTAAACGTGTTTTATGTGCACTGTCTGCGCTTCGGTAAATGTAATAAACGTAACGATTTGGAAAGTGCAAAGGATTCTGTCTCGTCCATCGCCTTGCGCCCAACGTTACAAGAGCATTTTTAACTTTTTTAAACTGTAAAAACACTGGGTAAACTGTCAGTGACATAGACTAAATGTAAATAGTCACTGACACTGGAGAAACTGTCCTTCTGTTTTTAGATTGCCGATTTGACTATCGTCGTTACTGTCACTGTCCGTCGCCATGTTGTTTTACAGTTAGTTAGACCGAGCACGCCTGCGTGAATTCAGTGACGAGGCGGGGGTAAAAGTTCACTAAAAAATCGATCTTTGGACGTACGAATCGATAATCAGATCATCATATGCGAATCGATTCTGAATCGGAAAATCGATTTTTTCAACACAGGCCTAGTACAGAGTAATGGAGGAAGTGAAAGAGGTAAAGAAGAGAGTGCAGGCAGGGTGGTGTGGATGGCATAAAGTGTCTGGGGTGCTCTGTGATAGAAGGGTATCGGCTAGAATGAAAGGAAAGATCTATAGGACAGTAGTGAGACCTGCTATGTTGTATGGACTGGAGACAGTGGCACTGACAAAGAGACAGGTGAGGGAGATGGAGGTGTCTGAGATGAAGATGTTGAGATTCTCATTTGGAGTAACGAGGAAGGATAGGATCAGATTGGCGAGTGTAAATTGTTGAGGGTGGGGGGGGGGTGGTAAAATGGACACCAGTTAAGTATTAGGCTATATCGCGATCGATCAATCTGAGGGGCAGCGCCACAGTAGACACTCCAGACTACCTCCTACTGAATTTTAAACTACGGGAATTCAGTAGCAGTTATATTCTACTTATATATGAAGTTAGTGTTAGCGATCATACACACGAGCAATAGTGAACTAGACAGCTTACACGTCTTATATATTAACTAACGCCAACTTCAACACTTTGCTCAAGCGCCTTGGGTATCCTGAAAGGCGCTATATAAATTGAATATTCATTAATTTGTTAATGAATAGCTAGTTAGCAAGTCTGGCTAGTACACAATTTACCAGAAGTCAGAAAGTTGTTAGTATTCAAATATGGTTTAGAAACTGAACGATTACTGCCTACGACTGTCGTCACAACCACATTCTGGACGCCACAGCGTTAATTCGGTCCTATATGTAGGCTACTTTTTTGATCGCACTTTCTTCTTCTTTCTTGTCTTCTAAACTTGTTACACTCCTTCGATTTAAACTTTTCTGTCAAAACTATTTTAAAACGTTAAGAAAGTTATGGAAAGTCTTCTGATTGTGACCAGATATCCTGGTCAAAAAATCGACGATGGTTTTCTTCCAAAGATCAACGTGAATCAACGTGTAAAGATGAATCATCTGATACAGCCAAAGCGTCATGCTCCAACTAAATTTCCACCACTGAAGAAGTCGATGGATCTCCGGACGCCTCATCCACCTCTCCGCCTCAAACAACACCCAGGACAGAGAGTGGATGTGTTGTGGAATCACGATGTTTCAGCAGACAACGATGTGACTGGAGAGCCTCCGGCCTTACATTGCCTGGGAAGCCAGATCAATGGTAAGCTGTGCAGGCCTAAGATGACCAACAGCATTCCTATACATGTGAGAAACACCAGATCCCAGGTTGCAGCTCCAGTGCGCCCAGCTCCAGTGCGCCTAGCTCCAGTGTGCCCAGCTCCAGTGCGCCCAGCTCCAGTGTGCCCAGCTCCAGTGCGCCCAGCTCCAGTCCGTGCAGCTCCAGTGTGCCCAGCTCCAGTGCGAGCAGCTCCAGTCCGTGCAGCTCCAGTGCAAGCAGCTATAGTGCGCATGAGCTCACCAAACATCGGGACAAGGAAGCATCAGACTCCTCAGGGCTCTGTGTCCTACCTTCAGCCTAGACCTCCTGCAAGACCCAAGGCCATACAGACGGCTGTTCGCCATCCAGCTGAGAGGAAGCAGCAACCGGAGTCATTTGCTTCACAGACATGTAGTGATGTAGTGGCCAGAGTTCTGGACTGGGCTTCTTTATGACACCACTGTCTCGTGCGTCCGCCTCTCCAAGACTGTATGAATAAGATGGGGTGGAAGATTTGGACATGGAGGAAGCACTTACCTGTGCCAGCATTTACATCAATCAAGCACATCACATCACCTGTATATATTAATAAAATACAAACTATTCATTCTAGAGCACACTCATGTATATTCTTTAAAAATAATATTTGAACTCATTATAGATTAGGTTTGTCTTCTAAACTTGTTACTTTTAATATTAAGGTTTTATTCAGAAACAAGTACAGTTATAAATAGCTTATTTTTAAATAACCAACTTATTTTCAAGTAGCCTCTCAAAGTTTTATGTATAAAAAAATGTAGAATTAAGATGCATTAAACCTTTAAGTGCTGTCCACTAGGTGACAGTCTTCGTCCTCACAGAGTTCAGAAGTAGTCCTATTACAGGAGCCACAATTGATATGCGTTAACACACAAATGACACAAAAACAAATATGACAAAAAGAATGTGTTATTAACATGTAATTAATCACTGATTTGTAACTCAATCTAAAGTGTTACCAACAAGGTAGTTTCGTGTTGTTAGCCAATTACATATCTAAGGTCTAGACAAACTGTGCTTATTTATTAATTAATTCATTTATTAAATTGTTAATTATTATTGCAATATTCATAAGAAAGTGTCACGGTGAGCCAAGTACCAAGTCAGAGGAACACACCCACTGCTACATACACGCACAGCGCAACTTCCCCGTTCCGAGTCCCTTGTCCCGTTTGCCTTTTTGTTTCTCCCTCGTTTGACTTTTTAGCTCTGCTTTCTTTTGTCTCAGCGAGTCCTATAATTTAGACCACTATTCTGGCTTAACAAGAACAGGAACTTGGTGAGCTTCGGTCCATGGTTGACCGCCTCACCTGCTGCATGGAAAACCTCTGCATGAGCTCACCTACTGAGACCGGTAAGCCCTTGGCAGGTGAGGGGGTTCAGTGCCACGTCGCCACCTCTGAAGTGTTTGATTGGGATTCCAAAGGCTCTGAGGTGTTTGTGGTACAGAATGAACTATATACAGTAGATACAGTAGATACCCAGCTCATGCTCCTCTTTGCTGCACTGTAAACCCGAACAGTATTGTTAACTTATACTCTTTATTGGTATAACACTCAAATCTTGTTATTTAGTTAACCCAGCATTAAGGTTTTGCGCTGTCTTAACTTTTTGTTATGTTTTAAGTTTAAATGAGTACATATTTTTGAGTAATGACTGTCACTAACATTATAATTTATGAGTTTCCAAAGTCACGCAGCGTCTGACGTCACCAACATGCCCGGTGTCCCGGATTTACTTTTTACAGTGGTCACAATGGCGGTGCGTCATGGCCTTGTGGTTAGGGAACTGGTCTTGTGACCAGTTCGTGGGTCGTGGGTTCGATTCCCAGACCTAAGGCCATGACTAAGGTGCCCCTGAGCAAGACCCTTGACCCTCAATTGCTCACTTGTATAAAAAAAGAGATAAAATGTAAGTCGCTCTGGATAAGAGCCAAATGCCATAAAAATGGTTATGTTGGGGGAAATTATATAATTATTACCAAAAGTATTGTAGTATATAGTACTTAAAAATTAAGATTTTCCTAAACTTATATATTTTATTTAAAGTTTAAGTACAGTTTAAACAGTAAACTGTACTTAAAAATTATATTATATGAACTTAAAATTTCTTAGGTAATCGGTTACAACAAAACTTTTGAGTTTAGTGAACTTGTTGGGTTTTACAGTGTGCTGTCAGACTACCCTGTTGTCCCCTGACAGAGCTAAATGCTCAAAGCTGTAGTGATGTGTCGTTCGCGAACGATCCGGTTCTAAGAGCCAGCTCTTTGAAGTGAACGATTGGAACCGGCTCTGCAATGGGAGCCGTTTTAGGATCCTATTTGGGAGCCGCTTTTTCCTTCAGTATTGCGCTTGTGCTCTGCAAGTGCCACAGTTTTTTCCAACATCGTTTTTATTTGTCCTTCGGTGCCTCACTGTCTCTCCCTCTCCTTGCGCCTATTGCTCTGCTTCTGCCAGTGGTAGAGAGCGGAGAGTTTATTTCCTCAGTTTGTGCCAGTTTGCGACCAGCGCGAGGGTCCGTGCGCCGAAAATGACGCAATTGCGGTGGCTCCGCCCCTGCGTGACCAGTGCGAAGCGAGGTCGTGCACCTCTTCAGCGCAATGAACAAAGTTATGTATGCCGGGTTCATACACCTTTACAAGGTGGAATTCAAGCACTTGAACGTCACTTTCAAGGTCCATTTTCAATATTTCCAAGCACCTTAAACTTAAGTTAAATATTTATACATATACTCGAAATGATTCGAAACAATTGGGCTTTTTATATCACATCGATTCAGTCAGACAGCTATTTTTGTGAAACAAAATACAGTTACATTTTCAAGCATTTTCAAGTACTTTAGCACTTTTCAAACCTGGAACACAATGCAACATTCGTCAGGTAAATGCTCCTTCCCCTGTGTTTGAGGGGTGTTTCTTTATACTACCACATATCGTTTCGGACAACACTGCAAAGAATGTCTCCACTGCCCGCATGTCAAGCGTGTGCTCAACACATCTGACCAATCACACGCAGATTTCAGTTAATATGTGGTGGGAAAACACTGAAAAAAAGTTATCTCCACTTTTTTTGTGGAAACGGCAGGCAATTGACCAAGCTGTATTGCGTTCTATTTTGGTACTATTTTGTGATCATTTAATAATTGGTTATAATAAAAGTTTTATTTATAAAGCATTGTTATGCAGCATTTTTACTCATCACAAGTGCTTAACAATGTCAATAATGAAACAAAATGTTATAAAATTAGTATTAAGCTATTAATTAATTAATAATGTAAAAAATATATATGGGGAGCCGTTTGGGAGCCGAAAGAGCCGGCTCTCCACAGTAAGAAGAGCCATTAGAGCCGCATCTCAAAATAGAGCCGAAAATCCCATCACTACAAAGCTGTCTTCCATCCAGCCTCGTCGACAGGGGGGGACAACCGGGTCTGTTGTCCCGGGGCCCAGGGCCAGGGGGGCCCATCAAAGAGCCCAGCTATTTATTTTTTATTTAAAGTCTATAATTTTAAAATAATCTTAAAATCTTTCATTAATATAAAATTCTGTACTCAAAATAAGCTCAATGGCTAAAATATATATGTTTTTTACCTATCTGCATAGTTTCCATTAAGTGCATACACCCCCGCCTCCCACTGAAAAATGGTTTGATCCAGCACCGACCGTAACCGGCTGGTACACGCCCAACAGCGGGAAATACAGTGGTGGGTAGTTAAAGTAAATACAGAAATCTGGAGCGCAGAAAAGAAAGGAAAAATATTTACCTGACGAATTTTAAAGTTGCATTGTGTTCCAGGTTTGAAAAGTGCTGGAATTTAGGCTAAATCCCCCCGCTCAACAAGTTACGTTCGCCGCCAAGCCCCCCCCCCCCCCCCCCCCCCCGCTCAACACATTAAATTACGTTCGCCAAGTCGGAGCTATCTGCCAAATTTGGCGCGCGGAAAAATATAGTTGATTACCCCTGATCTGCAAGCATAAACGTATATATTGTACAGCTTGGTCCCCCTCACTTCAGAATTTCCATCTGCGCCCCTGACTCTGTTCATCGCGCTGAAGCGGCGCGCTACAAAATTCGAGGTGCACGACCTCGCGAATCAACAGCGCGTGAGGCCCTCGCGCACGGGCGGTGCCACTGCGATTACGTCATTTTCGCCGCGCGAACCCTCGCGCCGCTCGCGACACGTCAAGTATAATAAACCAGTCAGCTGTCATAAACAGCTTTGATGTGTGGCTATATTATATACTATATGACCTAACACAAGGATTGTCTGCTACAGAGGAAATTCAAATGACGTAAGCCGGGGGGGGGGGGGGGGGGGGGGCAGATCCCGCGGGCCAGATCCGGCCCGCGAACGCACAAACACTACATTCCCCACAATGCAACGGTAGCCCACGAAGTCACTGCAGCGCACACAAGCGGCGAGGGTCTGCGCGGCGAAAATGACGTAATCGCAGTGGCTCCGCCCGTGCGCGAGGGCGTCGCAAGCTGTCGATTCGCAAGGTCGTGCACCTCTCGAATTTTGTAACTGCGCGCACCAGTTAAACTTAATTAAGTTAAATATTTATACATATAGTCGAAATGCTTCGAAATAATTCGCTTTTTTATTCACAATATTTAATGGTTGTTTATTTTCAAAACGCCCAATCTTAATGTCTTCACGTTCTCTCATGTTTCGTCCTGGAATTACAAGAGGCTCATATTTGTTAACGTTATACAAGAGAACTGTTCAGTCAGACAGATATTTGTTGTGAAACGAAGTAGTTACAATTTGAAGCATTTTAAAGTACTTTAGCCTAAATTCCAGCACTTTTCAAACCTTTATTACTTTATTCATTTAATGTACAGGACATGTTTTCTTTGAAGGAAGTTTGTTTTTATCTGTTTGCTTGTTGAAAAATGTTTTCACTTGAAATTACTGACAGATCCATAAGAATATATTGCTTTATTCATTTAAGCATTAAATAATAAACACTGTGTTAGGTCTTGGTTCAATAGGCTATGTGCAATCATTTCAATATGTTTTAATAAACATTGAACCAGTCCGGCCCTCGGCTTGTAGCAAATTTGGTTTTTTGGCCCTCTGTGTATTTGACTTTGACATCCCTGCGTTATGCCATAGGTACGCCCCCCCAGCAGCAGAGTTTGTTATGGAGTTCCAGATTCTGGAAGCATCTATGTTCTGCCCTTGTTGACATCTTTGTTGTGTCACTTTCAAGGGAGCTGTAGACAGAAATTGTCTGCTACACTGATTATCGTACATCTCACCACCATGTACGAGCACCTTCTGGATGAGAAACTTGGCTCCCTTTAGCAGAGGTCCTCTTCCAAGCGGGTCACATCACCAGCGTGAGAGGCAGCTGCCTCGGTGGAGCCCGTGCAGCTTGGTGGAGCCAGAAAACAAAGCAGGGCTGGCAAGAGGAGCAAAGTGAGTGAATCCTCCTCGTCTGTCAAATTCTATATACCTGTTATGGTATCACATTGGGATCATTTCTCTCTTGTTTCAGCAGTGATCAGCTCCTGCACGGCAGGCAACCTGATAGGCTGGAGTCTGGCCAAGAGGCTGAGGATCAAACTGATCCCCTTGCCATTCCCGTGGCATGTTCATCACTGGATGGAAGTCCCGTGGGCATCCCGTTGACTTCATCACAGACGTCCTAGCCTCCGTGGGAAAGAATATCATCCTCATCACAGTTGACTGCTTTTTGAAAATGGTCTTTTTCATTCCCCTCCTGACACTTCCCTCCATGCTTGAAACTGCTTACCTGCTCTTTCACCATGTCTTCCGACATGCTTCAGGCTACCAAGAGACATTATTTCAGATTGACAGTTCCCAAGTGCCCCAAATTCACTGCCCAATTGTGGCAGAAGTTCCCGCAATAACTCAGTGAGCCTCACGTCTGGCTACCATCAGACAGTAAACCTGAAACAGGATTAGATTTATGTACCTCCACTGCCAGAAACACCTAGAGACCTGAATCTCCAACTTCCCCTTTGGCAGATTACACCTAAAGCTCTCTCTGCCATGCAAGTATGGGGCTCGCCCCATTTGCGTCCACACTGGGAGGCCAATCCTTGCTATACCCATGGAAGCCCCCACTTTGGAGCAGCCATCTGTCCAGACATGGTGCCGGTAGAGTGAACAGGTTTGGGAAGAAACCCAGTGGTACCTGTGGCCCACCAACACCTCCTACAAGTAGAAAGTAGATCAGCAACAAGAACCATCTAAAACCCCCCATCTACAAACCTGGAGACAATGCATGGCTGGCGACGAGAGACAGGCGGGACTGGCCAGCAAGCTGGCCCCGAAGTATGCAGGTCCATATATCATAATTTGCTGCATTAATGATGTCACCTACAGGCTAAGCTTGACAGGAAGCGGTCATGCATCGTCAACATTCCACGTATCTACACTGAAGCTCGTGATCACGGGTCCACTAGAGGAAAGCACTACCACTGCCGGATCTCCACCACCACTAGATCTGGATGGGGATTTGACATTTAGGATGACTGACCTGCTGGATTCAAGGAGGTGAAGAAGGCAGCAGCAGGACCTTGTAGAGTGGGAGGGGTAGACTCGGAAGAGAGAAGCTGGGTGCCTGTGAGGCAGATTCTGGATCCCGACCTGGTGACCTTTTACCATTGGGTGCACCAATACAAGCTCCAGCTCCTTGGTGTCCAGATCTTCAGAGGTCCCCTGTCAAAACTGGATCTGAGATTTCATGAACGGGTAATTACTTGACACGGTTCACTTGTTGGCAGATTACATATCTAATGTCTAGACAAATTGGGCTTATTAATTCATTAATTATTAGTTAATTGATTTAATTATTTATTTTTTATTAAAATATTTATAAAAAGGTGTCATGGTGCACCATGCACCAAGCCCTGAAGGGACACACCCACTGCTACACACACACACACACACACACACACACACACACACTGAACCTTCCCAAAGCCTGACTGATTGCCTTCACCTATACCTTCTTGCTTCTCCCTCTTATTTAAACCCACAGGATCACTAATCCGATGCTGCACATTGTCCCTTGCATCTGTTACTAAATGCCCCACTGCTCTGTTGCATCCAGGGTATCTGCACATTTTTAAATCTCAAATTCAATGACTTTTAAGACCTTTTGAATACCTCTCACAAGAAAAAAATAATACTATTACTGGGGATGCAGGTGTGTTCCACATCGTTGACGGGGGGGGGGGGGGGGGGGGGGGGGGGTGGTCGAACGAAAATTGTTGACGTTGTTGAGGCCGTATACTCCAACGCTAGAAATCTAGCACTAGGACCCTGGAGCGGTTATTTTCTGCATTAGCGCTTGATTCGGCAAAGTTCACATCGCGCCAGAACACACACTTATAATAATTGAATGCCTCCCCTAATAAAATTCCAGACATTTTAAGACATTTTTAGGCCTTGAATATGGAAAACTAAATTTAAGACATTTTAAGGACCCGCGGGTACCCTGGTTGCATCTGCTGTGCCTGTAGAGTTACTGCCAGCACTGCTGCTTTTTGTTTGGCTTTATGGTGAATATGGCACTCCAAACATGCATGTGCTTCTCACTTCCTGCAGCCATCTCTAAAGTATCCTCAATTCAGAAATTTATTTTACATGTCTGAATTCTATTGAAGAGGCTGCTAATCAAAAAGACAAATTTGTTTTCATTACATGTAACTGTTTAAAGTAATTAAGCATTTTTTCATCAAACTTCTCTGGAACATATCTCTGGAACAGAAATCATGCTATATATATATATTTGATTTTTAGACAACCAAACTTAAAATTAAAAGCTCTGTGGGATCTGATTTTTGTTTCATGCGATACGTATTTGAAATGAACATTTTATGATCATTTATGGTTATGATCTTTATTAGCATCTTAGTTTCGTGTCTCAGTGTTAATTACCGCTAAACATGTAGTAATTATGCATGCAGGTATTTGTGATAGCACCTACATTAACTGTGTCTTGACGAAGGACAGATAGCTTAACCACAGTTAAATGCAAGTTAAATATAAATGTCAAGGCAACCCGATTCCTGAACACGTTGATGTTCATGGACCATTGGATCTTTGTTCATTTGGATGGCTCGCCGTCAACTGCCTTCAACATGCATTGATAAGTGTATTCTGGCCCAAGTTATATTAATGCTAATCCTCATATAAATATAATTTTGTACAAGTTTAAAATGAATTAGAATAAAAACCATATAAAATATGCAGACGCGGTTACATCTTTTAAAACCCCAGTGTATAGTGAAATACACTATACAAAATAAGCTCTAGTAGACAGATTATGGTTCCTTGAAGCAAAAAAATGAAAAGCAGAGATGGGGAACACCACACCCACTACCCCTCCCTCAAAAATAAATAAATATAAATTTGATTGGACACAATGACAGCGATGCTCTTCACACTACAGAAATGGCAGCTCCACTGTAGCTTTAGCAAACACATGAACCTCTGCCCATTAAGTAATCCGTAATCTTTCAAAATGGCAAGTAAATGATCTCTCCACTAGCTGATCAGCATTACAAATAGCCTAATTCAGTCACAATGCTTCTGAC
Organism: Brachyhypopomus gauderio; assembly: GCF_052324685.1. Taxonomy (NCBI): domain Eukaryota; kingdom Metazoa; phylum Chordata; class Actinopteri; order Gymnotiformes; family Hypopomidae; genus Brachyhypopomus; species Brachyhypopomus gauderio. The sequence continues at coordinate 10,290,751 of NC_135221.1, read as the reverse complement.
AAAAATATTCTGGATCAGTCTGGATGCATGACTATTGCCTTTGTGTGGTTTTCCGGCCCTAACGGTCTGGAAAAGCTGGCATTCAAGCCTGTCTGTCACTGGTCAGGTGTCATTGTACCAGGCATCATGTATCTTGTATTTTGAGTGGTTGGTTTAAGCACTGCAAACAGACACCATTGATTGACTGGACTGCCACAGCCATGAAACACTTAGCACCATTCAGCACTAATCAGCCCAATGACCTGGATGTCAAAGTTTGAAAATATGTAAAACAAATGCTGTTTTAAAAAATTGAGAACCGTATCCATTAAGACAAGTCAATGTAAGGGATGCCTTTAATAAAGCAACATAAATCTAAAATCAGAAGGTCACAATAAGGTACATTAATTGCAGTAAGCTATAAAAAAGCTGTGAAAACCTGCAGTGATGTTTTCTAGTTTAATACATAACTAAATGATAAATCAACATACTATTATCAAATACAATCAGTATACTGGACAAAATGACAGATGCTGATGAACATCAAATACTGTACAGCACCAAGTACAATCCTCCATAACTCAGATCTTTCCACCATTACTCTGCGTTTTGGCCTTCTCCTTTTCCAAGTGTTTCTAGAATAACAGAAAAGGGTGAAAGGTCATGCAAAAATGTTACAAATTAAAAACACTATTTAATAGTAATAAAAAAAGTTAATAAAAAATACCTTAAGTTTGTCATAGTGTGCCTGGCTGCTGCAGTGGACCTTCTTAGCAGTGTCTTCATTGGAGTAAAACAAGAAGCAGACTCTGCAGTAGTAACCCATCTTTACAAACTCCACCCCTGCAATAACAACACTACACTGATCAACCAATCACGCATCAGAATGAAAACAGAAAAGCTTAGTCATGGAACAAAGATCTATAAATTAACAAATGGGAAACAAAACTTTGTCTGAAGGTATTAAGACTAAAATGTCTGCTTACCCACTGGAACATTTGGCTCATATGGCCCTATAGTTGCCAGGGTGGTCTCAGGCTTTTTCACAGGCTGGGCTGGAATGGTGGGGGTTACATTACTCTCCAGGCTCTTCTCCGTCACACCAGCAGAAGGGACAGCGGGTGCAACAGCAGAATCGTCATTTTCAGCCTTCTGTCAAAAGAATAGCAATAAAGTTGAGCCACAACTTGAAGAATGGTTTGTTAAAGAAAAAGTACTGGGTGTCTGTACCAGGTAGGGCTGCACGATTAATCGTATTTTTATCGTTATCGCAATGTGAATTTTCACGATAAACACATCGAAGGAGCCACGATAACAATAACTAGGCAAGAGGCTGAGTGAGGTGAACACGCTCATCAGACACGCGATTTGGTTTAAGCCTGGTTTACACTTGACGTGGGGCAAGGGTCCACGAGGCGAAAATAACGTAATTGCGGTGGCTTCGCCCGTGCGCGATGGCCTTGCGCGCTGTTGATTCACGAGGTCGTGCACCTCTCGAATTTTGTAAGTTCTCGCGTGCTGCGTCTCAGCGCAATGAGACCAGTCATGTTTGCAGGGTTCACACACCTATACAAGGTGGAATTAAAGCACTTGTACGTCACTTTCAAGGTCCATTTCAATGATTCCCAGCACATTAAACTTAATTGAGGTAAATATTTATACATACACGCTAAATTATGCGAAATAATTTGCTTTTTTTAATCACATTATTTAATGGTTGTTTATTTTCAAAACCTTCAATCATAACGTCTTCACGTTCTCTCATGTTTCGTCCTGGAGTTACAAGAGGCTTGTATTTGTTAACGTAATACAAGAGAACTGTTCAGACAGATATTTGTTGTGAAATGAAGTAGTTACAATTTCAAGCATTTTCAAGTACTTTAGCCTAAATTCCAGCACTTTTCAAACCTGAAACACAAAGTAACATTAAAATTGGTCAGGTAAATGTTCATTCCCCTGTATTTGAGGGGTGTTTTTTTAATACTACTAGGCCTACATATCGTTTCGGAAAACACTGCAAAGAATGTGACACGGCAAGATTAAACGCTTCCGCCGTTCGCGGAGGTTCACGCGAGGTGTGCGGAGTGGCGCGCTACGGTCACTCGTGAAAGTATAAACCTAGATTGAATCTATTGTTGAATAAACCTACAAAATATTTGGAATTATTCTGGATTCATTAAACAGTAAAAAACAAAACAAATTAACGTGCTGCTGTTCAGAGAGACACTACATTTATCGTGGTTCACATCAATATCGGGATATCCAACAACATTATCGCACATTGCAATTCTAGTCCATATCGTGCACCCCTAGTACCAGGTTACGTAATAAAAAATCCATCATCAGTTTTGAACCTGCTGGAACTTCAATATAAATAAGCACAATGGACACAAAATAAGCAAATGAACTGACCGGTTTGGTCTCAGTGTTGTGAACTTCTGTTGGATCTGCACTGTGTTTCTCCGTGTCCTCTTTCGGGACTTCAGGCACAGTCTCACTAGGCACATCGTTGGTTTCCTTCTCCTCATGCTCCACCTCTTTTGATACACCCTCATCGTCATCTGTGGTGGTCTTCTCCTCTTTGGCCTTCTTGGCTGGGGGCTCCTCTTCCTTTCTGACAGCAGTTTTGACCGATGGACTGACCTGGGCTTCCACCTCTTCTTCTGAGTGCTCCCTCTTCAATGTCCGCTTTTCTTCTGGCTCGGAGGGTGGAGGTCTGTGTCTGCCAAGACAGAGTATGAATTAGTCCAATTTTGTTCAGGACTAAGTACATAGAAACAAACCCATGAAGTCATCCATTATACTAAACTAGATATAGGAATTTGGCACTAACCCATGTTTGAGTTGTTTGTATTTCCTGCTAATATAGACAACTAGCCGTTTGCCTTCAAACTTTGGTGGATTCTCTTTGCATGCCTCTGCAAATTTCTCTGCATCCTCACCCCTGTCCATCTCAATAAAACACTGATAAAATACACAAAGCAAAACATTACACTCCCAATTTACAGTTTGAGACACAGATGGACATGGACAATATAAAAGACTTGCCATAATTCACCCATTACCTCATTCCGGGATCGATTCAAAAAGTAGCGTCGGATTTTTCCAAATGGCTCTGCAATTTTCAGAAGGGATGCATCCGATGTTTTAAAAGGTGGAATATGTCCAATATAGATCACTCTGCCACTCTGTAAATGTAAAGCATCATGTTGGAGGCATGACTAATGAATCATCTCAAAGTTCAGGAGAGTAATGTTTCTTACTTGGATTGTTGGGTAGGTCTGTGAATGGTAAATTTTCACTGTTTTTCCACACACAGATGGTATGACATTTCCGCTGTAGAATCGCACCATCGCTTTGGCTTCTTGTTCACTTGAAAGTTCTAGAAAGGCCTTGAAACACAGAACATAAAATGTATTATTTGAACATTTAATATTACAGTACAGAAAAAAAAACACTCATAGTAGTCACAGATCAGTCACAACATTAAAAACACAGACAGGTGAAGTATATAACTTTCATTATCTCATTAAAATGATGCGTCTCAGCAGGAATACTGTACATTACACAAGTGTGGGTAGTATAAAGAATGGGTAGTACAAATTGCTAAAAATGGGCAAATACAATACTACGCAGGTGGTTTTAATGTTATGGTTGATTGGTATACATGCAGATCTTCAGTGGTATACAGTACAGACTTTGTTATGTTACATTTTTCTGAACACAAACACACGGCAACAAATTAAAAACATTTTTCATTAATATTAATGAAAATGTCCACTGACGTAATATGTACACTATAGGCAGGATGAACACAGGAATTGTAGATGACATGACATTGTAGATGTATTTGCCCATTTTTAACAATTTGTGCTACCCATTCTTTCCTGAAGTAATGACCTGGTGGTAGGGAACTGGTCTTGTGACCGGAGGGTCGTGGGTTCGATTCCCAGACCAGAGGCCATGACTGAGGTGCCCTTGGGCAAGGCACCTAACCCCAACTGCTCCCCAGGCCCCTAGTAATCACTAGTGTGTGTGTGTGTGTGTGTGTGTGTGTGTGTGTGTGTGTGTGTGTTCGTTCTAACTGCACAGATGGGTTAAAAGCAGAGGACAAATTTCTATTGCGGTGTAAAAAAAATCACAATTGACAAAATATGGCACACATTTTAACACACATTCTAGCATGTCAGGATTTATGTAATCACACTACAACCCACCTCAGGCCTCACATCCAACACCAGGTGTCGCACCACTTTCCCAAAGGGCTTAGCCAGAGCCAGGATCTCATCAAGATAGCCATAACTGCGCTTAAATCCAACCACGTTGACCACCCTCAAGCCCTGTAAATGAGGTGTTTATTATAATTATTAATATTAATAAAGGTAATTATTATAACCGCTCCGCCCAAAAAATTAAAAGGTACATACAGTCATTATTGTGTGAAGAAAAACAGGCTACAGATTCATAAAAAGGGTGCATAGAGCTGTACCAATGATCAGAGAAACATGTATAAGGGAATGAATAATAATAAAAAGGATAATCAAAATTCCATCTTAACACCACATAACTGCAAACACCACTACAAACAGAAAGACATTTACAGTGAAATGTGACTACTTACTCCACTTTCCCTTGATCCACCTGTGGGGAATAAATAGACACTGATAAAAACTCTAATTATTGTCTGTGCTGTACTAGTATGAACAACAAAGCTGCTGGTGCTTTTTACAGTCCTTTGCAACCCTCAGTCTTAATCTATAGTACAAAGTTCTCATGACTATTCCAAAGAGGACAATTGGTTAATTTTGTTTACTGTAAAGTGCATTTCTATTGAAAACATCAGTAAATCAATGATCTATTTTGCTATTTATTTACACAAGACAATACACCCATTTGTGGTTGCAATACCTGAAGAGGCTTTAGCTCTAGATTTTGAGTCTTGTCTTTCAGCTTCTTCCTCTTCCGCTAGCTCATCCAGAGTCACAAACTCATCCATGTTCTCAGGGAAGTCAGATTCTCCAGGTCCATCCTTTGAAGACAGACACACTACATGTGTTACTCGCTTCAGAAGAAACACAAACATCTTTGTTCAGATTGTAGGCCTCTGGCCTTATTGACCTTTTTGCTCAGGCAGACTCACACTTGGACACTAAAGTATATCAAAATTAAAACAGGTTTATAACGAGGTTTGGCATTAGTATGCAAGGTATCCCTTACCTGCTCTTCAGAATGCTCTGGAAGGTTCTCATTATCAGTCTCACCCTGCTCCACATCATCATGATCAACCGTGTCTTTAAGCTCCTCCGTCAAGACCTCGTGGTCGGTCTCTGGATCAGCTGGTTCTTCCGACTGCGCCTCCTGCTCCAAGTCCGGCTCTTCCTGCATCTCTGTGCTCTCAGCCTCAGGTGCCCCGTCCTCAGATGGCTCCATCACAGAGTCTTCACACTCTGCTGAGGGTTCGGGATCTGGAGGCTCATTCATGGCTTGCTCACCCTCACACGTCTGGTTAGTTTGCCCTGTGGCCAGGTCTTCGTCGAAGGCCTCTTCCTCTTCATCATGAGCCTCCACTACACCTTCTCCTTCATCTCCAGACCCCCCTGCCAGAACATCATCTTCGTCCTCAGGCTTTGGCAATTCTGTCTTCTCTGTTGAGCTCTCTCTGGGTTTGGAGCTGGTGCTTCTCTGAGACCTGGATGAGGTTTTGGCCACAGTTCTGCTGCTACTCTTGAGGCTCATGTCATCTCGGTCCTGTCTCCCCTGTCCTCCCTTGCCTGGTGGAACCCTAATTCAGAGGACAGAAAGTTTTTTCCCGCCTCACAATATTTCCAAGACAAATGAAGAGAGGTTTCAGTAGATCACATTGTTGCATTAATACATTACTCACGTTAAGGTCTTGTACTTGGTGCAGATGTTTAGATGGATGGGCCTACGGCTGATTGTCAGTGGATGGAGAGTGTAGTACTTCACCAACATCTCTGCATCCTCTGGATTACTCAGTTGCACAAATGCCTGTGATGGACAATATAATTACATTTCTGCAAAATGCAAAACAATAGCTGATATGTGCCAATACAAGACACTACATGACACTAGATAGAGGATGGCTGTTTTACCTGATCGTTCAAGAAAAGGTGTTTTTCAACAGTGCCAAATCGACGGGATACTGTAAGCAACTCCATCTTTTTCTCAGTCTCTCTTGGTAAATTTGAGAAGAACACCACTTGGCTGTTTGCTCCTTTGATATTTCTACTGTCTCTCTCAGGCCTGTCACTTTTCTATTAAAAAAAAAACAACAACAAAGTATGTATTGCATGACAATTTCTTTAAAATTGTCTCTCTATGTTGACCCTCGTAAACGTTGACCCTCTATGTAATATAAATCACCATACAAAGAATTTTTAAATGATTCTTAATTTTGTTTTACAGAGAAATGGATATTTAATTAGAATTTAACAAGGTTTAATTCTACCATAAAAATTGTAATAAAAGACAGGATGGTAGCTTGTTAAATCAAATGTACAACAAAACACTGGCCTTACAACAAATAGCTTGCAATGAAATAAAGGGAATGAATAATTTTCTTCAATGCTTTTTTTGTAGTTCCTGTTTGAATTTCACTTCATGGACTTACCTCAATGACCAACAGCTCCTTGGATAAGTAAATCTGCACATCTTTGCCATGCAATATCGCTGGCTTCTTCTGGTAAAAGTTAGCCATGGCCAGAGCCTCCTCATGGGTGTGAAGCTCTAAAAAGGCCTGACCAACAGATCACAGAAGTGAATCATAATCTATTTACTGTCCTAAGGAATGCGGGCAGCATTACTTCTTAAGGAGTTCAAATTGGATGCTTAGATTTACCTTGTTCTTGAGTACAAGGTTTTCACGAATGGTGCCAAAGGGGTTGGCCAAAGCAAACAGGGCGGATAACATCGGTTTGCGGTCATATTTCACCACCACTACCCTGCTTCTTATCTGATATAAAAACAAATTTGCCAACAGCATCTAATTAATATGTATGTATATATATGTTAAACATATTTTAATTTACAACACACTGAAGAATGAATTACTGGATAATAATAAATATAGCGAGAATTCAGAGAATGTGTCAGAGAAAAGATCGACTAGAGATTCGCAGGGTATTTCTTACCTTTGGTGGGACAGAGTATGATTGCATTTTGCTTGACATGCCCATTCCAGAATCTGAGCCTACAAAATGTGGAAAGAAAATAAAAACTGATAAGATTAAAACAATATTATTCACAGCTATCTTCCAAATTACTCCAGCCTACAGCATGTAAAACACCAGTTTATTTAATATATTGTTTAAGATGCAGGATTAAATTCATGCCTAGATATCTGTCATGCTATTACAGGCACGATAGTGGTAGTTAGTGAACAGAAGCCCCATATTTAAATACAGACATATTACCCCAATTAGAAGTCATCCCTGCTCTCTGTCTAAGACCACCAGATGGAGCAGCCCCCAGCAATCCATCTGATCGGCCTTTTGTGTCCAGGGACAGAGAACCCGACCTGAATAAGACAAAATTACATGTTACGGTTGAAGGAACTTTACTCATTTGGAGGTGAAAATGTTGATACCATAAACACCAAATATCAGAAAACATAAATAAACGTGTCAGCTACGTACAGCCGTCTAGAAGGCATCTGGGGATCCCAATCTGGATAGCTACAAACAAACAGAGCAGTTTAATCGCATTTTTCTCCCGTCATCAGTTTTAAACCAACTTCCACACACTCGGAGGAGAGCAGTAACTACTATCTTCAGCAGGGCACATGCCCCCAGCTGGCAGGGGGGAGTAATGCCAGTCACGGTGAACACTTTTGTTAGTCACAAGCAGTTTAGAACTGCTTCTTAAAATGCCTAAACACAGATGAAGTGGAATACATGTTTCATTATGGAGAATGCTTAATAGCTGGTGCCTTGAAGGTATTATTTGTAAACAATCCAAGTTCAGAAAATGGGAAATATTTAACCCTGAAAATGGATAGCTGTGGATATCTTTACAAATTATTCACAAATAAAGCCTGTGCACTGACTCACTAGCCATTTAAGTGACTCACCTATACTAAATGGCAAAGGGAATACTGAACGAAGCATTTGTAGTATACATACAGTTGCAGAAGGACCCTCCGATTTTCTGCATGACGCATCCCAGTTGTGTGCTGAGTCCATTCCTGACCAACAAACCATTGCAATTATATTAAAAAATACAATCCAGGTGTACAGTAACAAATGTTCTAAATTGTAGTGAAATGCACAAGAAACCAGACCTGACTAACCTTGTGCACTTCACTATAATTATGAATTATATATATATATATATATATATATATATATATATATATATATATATATATATATATATATATATCTCATCTATTTTAAAGAAAATATTAGAAGTTTCTACTAATTTGTGATAGATCATCTTTGACCCTAAAAGCAAAAGGCTTCCTGTACAGACTGGCTTAAACATCTAACCCGAGAGAAGTGATAACATCTAACATAACGGTACAATGATACTACAAAAAGGGTATAGAAGGTTGTCTGAAGGTGCAAAGATTCCGAACACTACAGTGATCTACATTTCTTGCCCACACTTTACTCCTTATGGATGAACACCAAGATGCACGAATGACCAAATTGAACACAGTTTTTGACACAGGTGTTCTCCTCCATGTGCTTGACATGTTCAGGGAAAGAGGCATAGATGATGTGTGCAAGAGACAAGGACTAGAACTACTCACCATGGCAGAATGCACATCAAAGTCACAAAGGGAGCACACATGAGGGAACATGTGTGGCATGACTCCCAAGAAATCTTGTATTTTTCCCTGAGATGGAGTGCCCATCCTTCTCTCCATAAAGAGATTGTCAGATGTTGAAGATGAAGCCATGCCAAGCCCGCGATAGTGGTCTGTGGAAAGCTCAGAATACTGCCGCTCTCTGCTGCTGCCGCCACCGCCGCCGCCATAATCTAGCATGTCGTAGCTGCGGGTAGAGACGTCTTGCATGGAACCGTAGCCAAAATCTCCCTGGGTAGCGCGGCTCTGACCTTGTCCCGAGGAACGGTCCATTCTTCCTCCCTGCATGTCTCCCCAGTCATCTCGCCCGCCTCTGTACGAAGTGTCAGGGGAGTGTGATGGCAGGTCCCCGGCCAGATGGCGATTGGACTCCACCTTACGATTCTTAAGCTGCATGATAAGATGGGGTAGTGTCTCCACACTGATGTTTTCTTCAGGAACCTGAGCCAGTACATCCAGGTCGGTGGGCGAGAGGCCGAGGCTAGCGAACAGCTTCATGGTATTGCTAAGGTGGCTGCCCACCCGGCGGGGCAGCTGGGAGTCGTGGTCTTGGCCATCCCCTCCTCCCAAGCCCCCCATTCCACCAAGCTGTTGAGAAGATGAGCTGTAGGGATCAGAGTGAGATTCACTCATGCTAAAATTCAATGTCTCGGCAGCAGCCAAGAGCCCGCGGCCTACGGCAAAGCCTTTTTGAGCACTGTCTGGGGTCAGCTTCTGGGACATGGCTCCAAAATATTACAACTCCAGACAGATGATAAAAAGAAAAGAATTAAGTAGTTGATCAAATTGTCCCAAGAAGGACAGTCCGTGAATAAAAATCCCAAGTGTCAAAGAAAAGTTCAACGTTGGGAAAGGACGGCTCCTCTTCTATGACCAAATGAAACCGGTCTGTAGAAAGACAATGGAGCAATGTTTTCTAGCATGCTCTCAACTGTTAGAAGTGCCACAGGAAAAGCAAGTCAGTGAATTCTACAAAATTAGACAATGAAAAGAAGCAACCAATGAGAATAAACTGTCAAAAACCCAAATAAAACCTTTTGAACTACAACACGTCCACCAATAGCAAGAACTGTTGGAAAGATAATATGGATTATTCAATAGACATGTGCAATAGAGCTCTAAAGAGAAAAGGATTAGAACTATGTCCTTACACTGGTCAGAAAAGAATGAAAGCATTGCATACAACAGTCAGGAGAGGAAGACCATGGAGATATGATTCTTATTTACAAAATAAAATAAAAGGCAGAAAACTAGGATAGACAAAATGGGTATTTTAGTTTGGCAGACATGTCAGAAGAAGACAGAACAGCATAAAGTGTTGTAAATCCAGGAGATATGTCCTGTTATTTGAAGGGCACCTTCCCATAAAAGAACCACTCTTAACTGGAAAAGGATTCAGAAAAAGTAGTGAGCATGTGAAGTAGTGCGTGGAGTTACTTCAACTGGTCAAAACAACATCTGGGCAGCTTTCATTATGGAGGGAAAAAACTAGCAGAAATCAGTGTGCACACTTCTGGAAAGACTTTAGTTTAAAGGGAACAAATAATGGAATTCAATGGCAAATAGGAAGAACAAAATTACTGAAGTAGGCTACCCAGCCATTCTGCAGCCTAACTAGAGTGGAGATGCTGCAAACTCTGAAAGAAGATCAAGACTTTTTAAAGAAAATTTCCACCAACATTCAACAATTACTATTATTTCTCAATAAGTACTGGGATGTTGACAAGCGCTTTCAATCCCTTTATTAAAGTCCAATAATATTAAATTGGTTAGTACCGATTAGTTATTTTCTATGTGAAAAAAATGCTAAATTATGAATGAGTCAAGTCGCTGGCTAGAAAAAAAAAAGTAAATTAGGCATTTTGACAAATGAGCTGTTGACCAATGATTATTTCTCAAATATATTATTACATATAACCTACTATATATGAAGAGTTTGGTTCCAAAACGCTATAAATCCATTTTGATCAATTTGAGTAAAAATGTGTTTTCTTTAGCAAGAAAGTGGTAGGCTGAAAACCAGTTTTCTGTTTCAAACTATCAAATACCATACTAAGGTTAAAAAAAACACAAACAAATCAAATCAAGATTTTAATATTTATTTAAAAAAAACAATTTGTTTTTTCGCAAAACGCAATAAATCCATGCCATGTTTTTTTCAAAATGTCTTGTATATCCTTTGGCATCAATAGAACATTTTTTTGACTGAAAATGTGCAAAATACAATAACAAATAACTGTAAATTGTACATCTTAATATAATAGTTAGACCATTGGGCCTAAAAACACAAATTTCAAAAGATTTCATTAACGAACAAGACATTATCACGCTACAGCCCCGAACCCCTTCCTTCGAGCGTGTGTTAATGTTGTCCGTGTCTTTATATGTACGTCCGTTGGTGTGTGTGTGTTCACTTGTCTCGTTAAGACTAAAGTGTTTCACGCGGTGCTTGTTAGGCTACGTGTATATAGTGTGTGTGTTTGTATCGTTTGGTGCTCGTCTTTAACGTGACATTCGTTGTGTGTGTTAAACCGTGTCAGCACGTCGTGAGCGTGTACCGTGTAGTGTATTCTACTGGTGTTATGATGCGCCGTGAGCGTTTACTGTTCAGTGTGATTGACAGCTGTTTCAAGACGCCGTGAGTGTGTCCAGCGTCAAGCCTAATAAACGTAGCCTTTGAACGCACAGTCTTTGCATCCTCGACTCCCTCGCACCCGTTACAGACATAAATAGTAAAATAGTATAACTATTAACATAAATAGTATAACTGCTATACGAACAGGCTCCTCTATACTATCAAAACCGTTCATTTTCGTGGATTTTGAGAGTGAAAAACGAGATATATTTTAACAAAGTAGGCTACAAGAAATGCCGGGCGGCTCAACAGGTCGCGTTCTATGATGTTTCCATATGTGGTGGTGCGCTGTGATTGGATGAGTGGAGATGTGGCGTTCTGCGGGAAATCAGGAGTGGCGTTTGTTGCATTTTGGAAAGAAAGAGAGAAAGTAGGGCAGTATTACACGGCGGATGTGTCGTTTTGATAAAAATTGAATATTGGCTTTTCAAGAGTGGTCACATATCATTCTGATTCCGGCTCTAACTCTTTTTTTTTTAAGAATGGCATTTATCGCGTTTTGGAACCAAACTCTTCATATACTTATTAAAGGAAATGTAATTTTACACAGATGCACAACATGTCATTTGTGATTTTAGTCTCTGCATTATTTTTAAGTAAGATGTTTCCATGAGACATAAGTGGGTTCATTACATCATACAGCAAGATCAGGGAACAGAAATTATATTCTCATGCTCTTATTACACATATTACCTTTATATAATTTAGATGGCCATTTTCACTACCACAGCAACTAGAATTAAAAAGGGAAGGTCTACTAGTGACCAATTGATGCAAGGCTAAAAAAAAGCTAATATTTTTGCCAATAACGGATTTTGTTCTCCACAGTAAATATAAAAAGCCAGTTTTTATTATACTAGTTAACAAATCTGTAGAATTTTGGTGGAATTTCCCATAAAGTTGTCTAATAGAAGGAACAAGCCCTCACGTTTGAAATGGAAAAGACATTGTATGGAAAATGAAATTAAAAATGTTTGCAAATGATTAAAGTGATTAAATTAGCGTGTTTTCTTTTCATATTAAATCACGCTGCTTACTTTACAGATTTAACAACAAGAACAGGTTGGTGCGATCTCTGGTGCGCCACTTAAATCAGAATCACGTTTGCTGTACTGCGCAGTTAAATCACATTAAATTAACGCATCAAGTTCGTGTTTCCCAGTGAGTCCAGTCCAAGTAAAGCCAAGTATGCTGTAATGAAATCCAATGTTGGTTTGGCAATCAGAACATACGAACTGATTAAAAGAGAGGAGAGGAAAGCAACAGGATTATATTTTAAAAGGTAGCTAACTAGCTATGAATTTCTTCTTTTAAAGCCACATGATATGCACAGTTATGAACTGTAGGACGGTATTGTATCTGCCAAATGGGAGCTTAAGTTAAGCAAGAAAGAGATTGAATCAACACTGCTGTGTTCACGCAGATTAACCTTGAATAATTGGGTTGAACCTTGTACATTTCACCAATGATACATATATAAAAAGAATGTACTGTCGATTTGACAGTGAAAGTGAACCTTATGTCTAAAAGATATTTATGAATTCAATCATGATCCGCATGGGAAGGACAAGGAAAGGCCTACCTCAACGGTCTGGAAGGCTGCAGTTAGCTAGCAATATCAGAACTATTTTACTCGCAATACTCGCTATACATTTACGGCAGTGACGAGCTAATAACGACTAGCAGCGACATACAGCAGCGTGGCTAACGTTAGCTAGCTATCTGACACGAATACGCTGCAGAAGATTGAGGATTTCCTAATTAGTCAGCAAGCTACAAAAGTGACTAGCTTACGCTGACTAGCTACATCGAAAGATTCGCATGCTAGCTAACTTAGATAGCTAGCACACAAAATACAAAAAAAACCTGCAATTTCACACATGATTAAGAGCCTAGAGGAGCGTAGTCATTTAGAGTTCGTTAAATGATAACTATCAGCTTTAAGTACTTACATTTTGTTTATTTTATTTTTTAATTTTTCTTCAGACTGCAAAACGAAAGCTCTCGCGCATGGCCCAATCCCGAATGGCGCTCCGAGCGGTCTTGCTAACTACTCTCAATAGAAAGTAGCTAAAGCGCTAGAAGTCGCCGAATGACGTCATGCGCTAATTATCATATCCGTGACATCATCACGTCGTATTTGCATTAGAGTCGGATGATTATGTTGGCTTGCGAAGCAGCCAACATACTGTTTTCTTTTGCTTTCTTTGCTCTGTATAACTGAATTCCCTTATGTACATATTTGTCTGTTTCTTTAGTCAGACAAGGGCTGAGTAATAATAACGTAGTATGTTAACGTTACAGCCGTCACTTCCAAGACATTTCCAAGCTACTGTTCTTTACTGTTAAAATTCTGATTTTATAACCTCTGACAACCTATAATATATATATAACCATATAAATTTAATGACAATGACTGGACTGGGATTTCGGACATATTTACATAGAAAACAGATACTCAGAGATAAAGTTAGAGATAAAGTTAGAAGGAACATAATGCACAATGCATTTTCTGGGTAACAAGCCACAAGTAAGATCCGTTTTCAGATATGGATGATTAGGCCTAATGTGCCCTCTAGTGTGTAAATTTTATAACTGCTACAGTGTCCAGTCCAAAATCAATATTTAATATTTATATAATACATTCAAGTTACATGAATTCATAGCATATTAATTCATAGCAGACATTTAAAAATACTTATTTAAAATAAACATAAGGCAACCATCAGTTTTCCCCATAAAATATTCTAACATATGTGTATATACAATAAAGAACAATAACACTTGCAAATCAAGTAGTTTGACCACGTTCCACGTTCTATGAAAGTCATGTCCAGTGAGAATGCAGAAAAATGTTTATCATAAAAGCAGACTTTGTTCATCATTCAGTTATACAGAGGAAAACCGACTATGTACAATGTCTGAAAATAAAAGTAACAATAAATATTATAATAAAATGAATACAGTGATAATAATATTATGCGCATAAACACCCGTTAAACACCCGTTAAATGCGCATAAACACCCGTTATTATATCTGATAAGCCTAAAATCAAAACATTTAGATTTATGAAGAGCACATCAGTAGAATAAACAGTTTTAAAGAATTGTGTCTAGTATAGTAACATACTAGGCACTAGATCTATCTATTGGAATCATGCTTTGACTGAACACTTATTTGTCTGAATTTCATTAAACTTTGGAATGCATGGGAAGTTTCTTGGTATCCTGCACAAATTAATTTAGAGTACCTATTTGTGGCTACTTATTTCTTTCATTTAGATTTGTTATTAAATAGTGATGTGCCTTATGTTGACTGGTTATGGTGGATACAGCATTCCCAAATATGTTTTATATTTTACAGATATTGAAAGAAAAAATTGTACAGAGTTTGAAGCGCATCAGTCTTGTGGTGCAAGGTAATATATTACGTGGTGCACATTTTGGTGTATTATGGTAAAAAGGTGTATTATGAAGTGACCGTTTCACATGGAGACTTTTAGTTTGTCATTTGTTTCCCCAGCGGCCGGAAATCTCGTTAGCCAACTAGTAGCTATTTACGTATCGAGTTTTGTATCTAGGTTTATTTATTCAAAGGTAAGTTTGCTTTTCTCGAGCTAGCTATATGATTAACCTTTTCATCGACCACAAATTGAGTTTTAGTTGACAAACGTGAATGTAAGATTTATTTGACGGCTCTAAATCTGCCAGCACTATACAGCATTGTTGACTGGGCCAGCTAACTGTTTAACGTGTCTAACTTTTTAACACTTTTAGAGACGCCACACGCAAGCGTGGAAAACAAACAAACAAACAAAAAACACATGAAAACGTTGCACACACGTTGTCATTCAGCAGTACAATATAACTAGCGTTATATTACGTCTGGCGAGTTACATTTGATGGCTAGCTAGCGTTAGCTTATCTAAACTATGGTGTCCATGGTGTATGCTGCTCAGCCTTTGGGTATCTATATATGTATATTTTGTTGTTTTGAGTCTGTACGTTAGCTATGTTATCTAGCCGTGTGTCCAAAATCACGTAGACACTTGATGTTTTGGACAAACAATTCCCAGAAAATGAGCACCAGACCACTTTATTTCCTGGACCAACATTTACTTCACTGCGACTTGGTTGTCACAGCGCATTTCTGGCATCTTGACGTTCTTAAGCCCTGATTTTTAGGTATGCAATGGTGCAGCTGTCAATCATTTGCTGTATCTGCATCTTATTGTTTTAGAATGCTATTAAAATAAAGGACACTGAAATATTTGAATTTTGCATTGAAAATGTGTGAAATCTAACCTTTCAATTAGGTACAAGCAAACATTCTTGCAACAAAATGGGGCGTATTTTATTGAAACTGATATTATTTTCATTCTCTAAGGTCTATATTAACTAAATATATTAGTTACTTTGATCTAGGACCTTGGCTATGCCTGCCTCAAGATCTATGTTGACGCTTTTCAAAAACGCTTCAAAATTCAGGATATTCTGGCCTTGTTTTCATTGTAGCTTCCCAGAGATTGATACAATAGCATTGAAATTGGCACCAAATGATAGGTAATAACATTTTATTTTATATGGTATTAAACACAGACACAATGTACATTTTAACTATAATGCAAAAACATACATATTTTTGAAGCTTGGAAAGGATGACATCGTATGTTAACATGACTATCTCAAAAATGTTACTCTATTGTATACATATATCACAATGATCACATATTACATTGAGAAATAGGTTTGAACCAATTAAGTTTTATATCTTCATTTAAGATTGTGAACTGCTGAGATCATGGCATCTGGAAGACAACTACATAGTGGGAAAGTGGTTAGCAATACAAGTAAACTAGATGAACCAATAGAGAAGAGAAGAAAGGTGGAGAAAACTCCTGCCACAAGGTGTTCCAGTGATGTGTATCTCATTGGGCAGCCCAGCTCCAGCATCAGTGGCTGTCAACTTCCTACTAATCACCAGGTGTTCAAGTATTTCCTGCATTTGAGAAATAATAATCCCAACAGTGACAATATGTCTCTAGCCCATGACACAGTGGATGTTGTTTTGCCATTCTGGAGTATGGCAAGGATTAAAACACTGACTAGACCAAATGCAGATCCTCCATGAAAAGTACAGGACAATTGTCAAAAACAAGGGAAGAGACAACAGAGCAGAGGAAGAGAAACGAACTGACTTTCTGAAGGACTTGGACAAGTTATTTGATATTGGATCAAAAGATGCTATGGAGAAGATAAGAACCAACAGGCTGCTCACAAAGGAGGCCAAGGAAGAGGACATAAATTTCTACTTGGACCAACAGACCACTCGACTGGCACACGTCAGGTCATGACAGGGTGTTTGAGAAGAAGTCTAGAGAGAAAAGCTTCCAAGAAGAAAGAGAAGAGAGATAGCTACAGGAAAGGCAAGCCAGTTTTTACTATCAACCAGAGGTGGGACCAAGTCAGTGTTTTGCAAGTCTCAAGTAAGTCCAAGTCTTTATACCTCAAGTCCCGAGTCAAGTCTCAAGCAAAGACACTCAAGTCAAGTCAAGTCTCGAGTCAAGACAGGCAATAGTCAAGTCAAGTCCCAAGTCTGAAACTTGGAATTTCAAGTCCTTTCGAGTCTTTTTTTTTTTTTTTTTACCAATGTTGCAGGTATATATTTTTTTGTATTGACAATATATTGTCAATATATTTATTTTCTCGACGTAGATGTCTTCAAATACACAATCCATGCTGAGATAGAACTGGATATTATGATGGTGACAGAGAGAGGCTCTCTTCCCCGAGTTCAGATACAGAACCCAGGGTTGCCAACTCTCACGCATTGAGCGTGAGACACACGCATTTGACCGTCTTCACACGCTCTCACGCCACACATCCGATTTCTCACGCCGGAAAAATTCTAGTTTATTTACCTCTGATCCACATCTATGATTCAATGAGTTACTAGTTCGCTCTGGCACCAACCACTGGCGATCGATCGATCGCGATATAATACTTAATTTGTGTCCATTTTACACCCCGCCCGGTAAAAATTTACGTTCGCCAACCCCCCATTTGATTGGTTGTGCTGCAGCTCATGCACACACACGTACAGAGTGTGGAAAAGCAGAGGACTGGTCTGCGTCAGAAGGACGGAAATGAAATTAATGGGGCGCACTTTATAAATATTAATATGCGTTTTAAAATTTAGATTTGGGGTAAAAAAAATCAAGTCTTTGCAAGTAAACAGGTTCAAGTCCAATTCAAGTCCCAAGTTATTGGTGTAAAAGTCCAAGTCAAGTCTAAGTCTCTGAATATTTTTTCAAGTCAAGTCAAAAGTCTTAATATTAATGACTCGAGTCTGACTCGAGTCCAAGTCATGTGACTCGAGTCCCCACCTCTGCTATCAACAATGCTGCTACAGTTCTCACAGACCTGGTAGGGCCAGAGTCTCACTTTCTGTTTGGTGCTGTTGGGGTGGAATGTGACTGGCTCACTACTCCTGCTGACACCTGGGAATACAACGAATGTTACAGGAATGCACAGAAGTTTGTGAGGTTAGGTAAAGTGACCAATGATGTGGCTGAGAGAGGTGTGAAAATGATGAGTGACTTTGCAACTTGGATAACAACTGACCCAGTGCAGAGAAGCTGCTTGCTACAAGTTGTGGAGTACCACAGGAGAAAATTTTACAATTTCATGAAAGCCACATTGAATAAGTGATAATTAGTGACATCCTATGAGACAGTTTCTTACACAATATATGTCAATATTTGTATCATATGATAAAATATGTATGCTTTTGCATTAAATATAGTAAAATTTTACATGGTGTCTTTTATACCACATAAAAGAAAATTTTATTACCTATCATTTGGTACCAATTTCAGTGCTATAGCATCAATCTCTGGGAAGCTTCAACGAAAGCAAGGCCATAATGTCTTGAATTTTGAAGCATTTTTGAAAAACGTCAACAATAAAAAAAAATACCTGGCTCTTGAGGCAGGCATAGCCAAGGTCCAAGAAACTAATATATTTAGTTAATTTTGACCTTGGAGAATGGGAATAATATCAGTTTCAATAAGTTTAATCAAAAAGTTATTTTTTGAACAGGTCTTTACTAGTACATTATTATTATACCTTATTATTAAGGCATCAACATCTGAATTATTGTGTTCTACTGTTACTTGAAGGCAAGTCCTTCTTCATGAATTTCTTACTTGGGCCGTTAGAAGAAGGACCATGAGTACGTGCATTCAAACATTTGGGTTTCTCCTTATCTCCAACCTTTATTGACAGGTGGAGGACAATGTGCAACTAATGTCAGTGGTCTTCAGCATCTTTCTTTAAATCTACAATTCATTTGTTTCATTTCACACATGAACTGTTTAGTCATCTAAAAATTTTTAGAACTTGGCCACTCCAATATGTCTCGCAACTACTCCTACAGAAGCCCACCAGATGATTATAGATTACATCAAGACATGTACTCAGATTCTGAGTCTGATATTTATGGACCAAGGACTAGGTCAGTACCTCAGGAGGTGATGCGCTCTGCAGCATCTTCCAGCAGAGCTCTGGATTCACCTGTCCGCATGCCTGGGAAGGCAGCGTCCTTTCTCCACAGTTGTGGACTGGAACAAAGTGACCTTGCCCTGCATGAAAAACGTCCTGAACATCTCATGACGGGGGAGATGCATCCAAAACTGCTTTTTCAGATCAAAGAACGGAAAGGATCCAGCATTCCTTCATCTAGGTCCAGCACAACTTCGCCTCACGGGACTGTTGAGTATCCATTTAACAGGCCTGAACGTCCAACTTACTCCCTCCCTCCAGAGCACGGTCACAGCTGGCAAGACCGCTGGGGGAACCATAGACGAGCTGGCTCTTCAACAACCACAACTACTGGCAGTAAAACTATTGTGGACTATGGCCACACTCGTATAGGGAAGCCACATTCTAAACAAGGGTACAACTCGGCTGCAACAAAAGCTTCTTCAACTGTTTCACAATCTTATCGTGATCACAGCAGAGCATCCAGACGAAATCTTGAGCATTTGCCTCCTGTGACATTAGACACATTTCCTAAGGTACCTACGAAGACAGAGGCATCAGACTTCCTTGGCAGAGTGCCCCCAGTATTTCCTTACTCATGCATTCTGTGTGACATTACAGTCCTTTCAGAAAAGGTAAGTAGTGCCTTCAGATTTCATTCAGCATACACAACTGTAAAGATGTTTATTAATGTCATCTTCCAAAAATCAGGTAAGTGTAATGGATGTGTGTAAAATATGCATCACAATGTGTGATGGAATCAGAGGAAGTTCTTCCCAACATTCAGGGTTGTCTTGGGTTAAATAACTGCAGTGTAGACCTGAACCTGCTCATTTTTTCCCTGTTTGTTTTGTTTTTTTCTTTTAAAGCATATGAAGGATATTATATAGGCTATTGTAAATCTTCTGAATGTGGAGTTCTGAAACACTGATTAGAATCCTCATGAAAGCTACTTGAATGGCTCCTATATTTGATTGGGCTATGATCTAAATCACAATAAAGATATTTATTTTACTACTATACACAACATTTTACAGTGCCACATATTTGATTAGGTAAAATATTAGATAAACCCTCATATTTAGTAACTGATTATGCCTCATTTCTGCTTATCACAATATTTGGCAGGATTTTTGCTCATTCCCATTTTAAGGGGCTTGACGTCAGGATTCTGACTTGATTGTTTCACAAAATGCTTTCAGTTTAGGCCACTTGACTTTTCGTGTTTTATGGATCATTGTAACTGTGTTCGTTATAACTCACTCTCTGTACTTTTGCAGGACTGGTCTGTGCACATCAGAGGTGCTCAGCATGCTAACAGCCAGCTTGAAGTTGTGGAAAAGTAAGTAATCTAAAAACAGCCTATTTCTTGAATGTATTAGAATTTCTTCTCCCAGTTGGTTTGTCTTTTGTCCTGTTATTAAGCTGCTGTAAAACTGATCATTAGTGGTGAGCGTACAAGGTGGCATCTGTCACCAGTGTTGGAGCAGAGTGTGGTGGAAGCCATGCCATTTTACCAGCCCTAAGTCCGCTGTTTGTAGAATGCCACCATACAAATGATGCCAATCTGAATTATTATTTGTTTAAGCTGTTGTTATACATTATTAGTCTCTTCTACCTGACACAGATTTGCCATTTTGTTTAGGTTTAGGAATTTCTATGATTATTATTTGTAGTAGTAACTTCTTTTTATAATTGATTTTGTTTTTTGTCTAGATACCCACAGTGGGATCAGCAATTTGAATCTGCTAGAAGGTAACTAACTAAATAGTAATTTTAAGAATTATTGAATTGTTTGACTCTTTCCCCTGTTAATGCATTGTGATTTCATTAGGAATGAATGCCAGGTGACACCACTGTCCAAATACACTGAAAAAAGAGGTAAACATTTTAACATCTTCCTGAGCACAGTGAAGGTGTAATGCATCTAAAATCTAATTCTGATTGTGCTCTATATCTGTAGACCCAAAAAGAGAAGAAACAATGGCCAGAAAAAAGACTATACCTGAGAAAGATACAGTAAGTTTTATATTGAAATGTATACATCACTCTTTTGCAGCAATTGGAAAGTTGTCTGCCAGGATGGGGAGCACATTATACTCCTTATTCTTAAACATTATCAATGTTTTATGTAAGGTAATTCTCATACAGAAAACACGTATTTCATAACTGTAAACATACAAATTAACAAACTGTAACATAGCTGTAAAAAATAATGCCTTCATCATATTGCAATCTGTGATAGGAATTCATTACACCGCCACTGATGGATTAAATAAATACAAGCTAGGCTTAAATCATTCTGCAAGATTTGTATTGATTCTTGTGTAGATTGTATAGATTCATTTTTCAAGGTTCATGTGTCGTATAGACCACAACTATTCTGCTGAATGTAAGCACACCGTGATAAATTGCAGAAATATCAATGGTTTCAAATGTTTCTCACGTTATTCTCTCTATTTTTGTAGAATCGGTTAAGGCATATTAAGGGTTCTCATCATGCTAACAGTCAGCATGAACTCAGAGCACAGTAAGTCAGTTTGAACAATATGATCACTTGCATTGATTTGTCAGGTGATATTTACTTGTTGTGCATTTTACAGCTTGAACATTTTTCTGCACTGACAAGATTAAGTAGATTTGTGATCAGCCAAAATGTATACCAATGGGGATTAAATCTTTTAATTTTAATAATAATGTTTTGCTTTAATTAGGCACCCTAAATTGGATCACCATATAGAACCATCTAGAAGGTAAATCAAGCTTGGATCAAAAATTGTGAATGTAGTTCAGTAGTTTGATTCTGTACATTGTTTTCCTTTACTTGCACATGATAATTCGATCATAATCATAATCTGTTGTCTGTTTATTCAACTGGTCAGGAAAACGGCATACTCAGATTTCTTAGATTGGATTATGGTCTATAAATCAGATTAAGAAATCCAATAAAGAGAGATACATTTTTGCTCAGTAATCCCATAATAATCTCAGTGCAAGAATGCCCTTTGATTTCTTTGGGATTTCTCAGTCTGTGCATATATGCAAATATAAATGAAAAGAGTGTTGAACCGTCCAGAATTACTGGTAAATTCGACACTTTTGGGGAGACTGAAACTCAGTACATGCTTGAGGAAATGAATTTGAATTGTGCACTATTAGTAAACATTGGTAGCCATAAAAAGAAAGATTAATATTTTCTGGTAAAGTGGGTTCATGATAAAACGGTAACAGGATTTTTGAAGTTCATGCCACATCTTTTGAGATATTTGAGAGTCTTTGAAAGAATAATAATCTGATTATTGCCAGACTTCTGCAAGCCCAAAGTTTTTCCATTATTTGAATATCCAGGTGCATATAAAAGTATTGATGTGATTACTGACATACCTCACTCTGCAGTTATTGGATTAATAAGTGCATGAAAATACATTCATTGTTGTACATGTTCATCTTTTATAATTTTCTAAGGAGTGAGTGCCAGGTGATACCACAGCCCAAAGCCACAGGGACAAGAGGTAAGAGTCTGCATGCATTCCTGAACTTGAAACAAACCTTATACCTTTCTACTATTATGTAGCCAAGTTTGACACAAAGGCAGAACTTAACTAATGAAAATGCACTTGTTCAAAATCTACTTGTGCTTATGCACAGGGACGTTTACAGACAATAGAGACAATAACTGATGGTCACAAACAAAACAGTCAACAAACTAGACAGAATGATGAGAGATTTATGTAGTCAGATCTGGGGCAGTAGCACAGGTGTACACACAGGGCAGGGGTGTACAAAAAAACACAAGACTATGCAAACAGAACAAACACAAAAACCACAGAGCTCTTCTAACTAAGGTCAATAATAAAGTGTGTTAGGTAAGCACACAAGTTGTAAATGTTAAAGGTTTGTATGTTGGAATTTCATCTTTTCTTCTCTTATTTGAATGGTTTTGAAGGTTTTAAAACGCCTACTAGGAAGGAGGCATCAGACTTCCATGGCAGTATTCCCAGAGTATTTCCCTATGCGTGTGGTCTCTGCAACATTACTGTGCTTTCAGGAAATGTAAGATTACTGTTCACCAAACACAAGTGTAAATGTATGTATATTACTGCTGACATTCTCAAAGATGCAAATTCTTCTGGTACAATTTGTTACAATCTGTGACACATTAATCAAAATATAAGCAAATAATCGATTTCTTAGCATTAGTAGGAATAGCAACCTTTCGATCTTAAGCTGAATAATTCTGCCTAGTGTATCGCCTGCAAGTGTTTTTCTTCTTCTTCAGGTGAATATGGTCATTCTACAGAATGAACTGATTTCTCTCTATTTCTAGGACTGGTCTTTGCACATTAAAGGTGCTCCGCATGCTAACAGCCAGCTCAAACTTCTGGAAAAGTAAGCTGTCTTCAGCAGCCCAATTATTGAAGGCTCAGGTTACAACTTCATTGTAATGTTGTTATATTCTACCTTGGCCATGAAATACATTTGATATTATTTCGGTGTGGTTTTCTTCACCTTTTTATTTTTTATTTTATTTACGATCAGCCGTTATGTATCATGATGCTGCTGAAAAATTGTAGACTTGAGGTAAACATAGAATGTTGGGTTTGTTGTCCTTGTACTGTTCTCATATACAACTTGTAATTATTTTAATTAATAGAGAACTTGTAATTACACTCATTGTAAATCCAATATATTGCTCTTGTTATAAAATCTGATTTCTTGGTGGTTAGACAGCATTTACTCTACTTAAATCTGCAGGTATCCAGATTGGGATCAGCATATTGAATCTGCAAAACGGTAAATAACATTTGCATTAAGAATTGACCAATAATAATATGTTATAATGAGAAACAAACACAGTTCTGTAGTTGGATTTTTCATATCTTAAACTTCTGTATTACATTAGGAGTGAATGCCAGGAGATATCCACATCCTCTGAAAAAACAGGTAAAAGTGTTCCTCTTTCTAAGCTTGCTACTTAAAATTTCAGGTCACAAAATGTCTGTCCTTTTCTTGTGATTCTTCTGTAGCTCTGTTAAAAGGTGGAGCCAAAAAGGAGAATACTTCCAACACAAAAAATATGCCTAACATAAAGACAGAACCTGTAAAAGCTGAAGTAGGTTCTGTGTTGTCATTTCTGCATTTCCTCTGTACTTATTTTTAAGAGATGGACAGTAATTTGAGTTTGTGTTACAATACAGGGAAAAGTGGTTTGTGTTGAGTTTGAGGTCAATTCAGTAAAAGAAGAATATCTGAAAAAATTGCTTGGACAGTTTGGAGCGATTGTAAAAGTCATCATGTTCCCTACACTGGTATGAGCCAATGAACTATCTTCATATTTACATATTTATATATTACCTCTGGCAACTAATTATGGAATCAACACTACTGGAGAATGTTCTTTTAATTGGTAATTTTGAATGTAATAAAACATTTATTCACAGAGACATGCCACAACACTTTTATGTAAAACACCAACCTTCTGGTATTCAGAAACAATAAAAAATAAAATAGATAAGTGTTGTAGTCAGTCACAACTGCTTTTAAAAACTTTTTTTTAAGAGTAAACAGGGAGAAAATGGAATCACTCTATTCTGAGAGTACTCACACCTTGGTGAGCTATTGCACAAAGTGGATTTACTTGAAAGGGCAGAAAAGACATGTCAAGTCAAAGACATGGCCTATAGGTCCGGATCTTGATCCAGTTGAACATCTCAGGTGGAAATTGAAGAGAAGGTTGGTATGGCTCCAACCTGCCAAGCTGATCTGACAACAGCAGTAAGAGATGGATGGAGCTGCATTGTTGAAAATACTGTTTGTCATTAGTTAAGTCCATGCCTCAAAGAATTCCATCTGTTATAAAAGCCAGAGGTGGTGCATTGTTTTTTATAATAATATTTTCCTCAGAATGGAGTGATTCCAGATGTTTTCTCTGTTTACTCTAAATGAATATATAAAGCACTTGTGACTGCAATTATCTTTTTCTTCATTATTGTTTATTAACGCCAGAAGGTTGCTATTTTACATACTAGTCTTGTGGCGTGCCCTTGTGGTAAAAATGTTTTTTAATAGAATGAAACCAATGAAACAAATATCTTTTATATATATATAAAAGGCATTTTTACAAACATTGTAATGGGTTGTCACTTAACCTCATATGTGAGTCAAGGAAGGTGGGCGAATACTTTTGGCAATATAGTGTATCTATATAATGAATACAAGCAGATACATTATAGATAGAATTGATTAATTGTTTTTTAGGCTTTTGTGGAAATGGAATCAAAAGACCAGTCAAAGGATATAGTGAAATACTTTAACAACAATCCATTAGAGCTTGAAGGAAAGCGGGTTGAATTCTCAGTGTCTGCAGCTTTCACTTTTCTTCAGGTAAAAATGCTTTATCATTTAAGGATTAGTAATGTTACATTTTATGAAAAATTTATTCACTAAATCTGTGTTGAAAATGTTGGTGAGATGTTAGTCCTTGATCAGTCTGAGAGAGATTGTCTGTTTTCATCAGAGTTCTCGAGTTGTGAGCTTCTCCCCACTACCTGCTGGAGATGGCATCAGTTCAGAGTTGAAGGGCATTGCTAAACGTTTTGGATCTATAAAAAACTCCTTGTTCCTGCCAAGCCGGGTACCAAATCATCAATCGATACCAATTACCAATCTTGTGAAAAACCTGTGGTTGCTGATTCAAATTAGAATTTTGTTCTTAATTTATTAAACAATAAAATCAATCTAATAATCTTTTTCACTAAGGCTTGCGCATCATTAATTATCCAAATATTTGTTTAAAATAATTGTTTCTCTGTATATCAAGTTATGTTGTCCTTTTAATTTCTGCCAGTTGCCAAGTGCATTATAGTGCATTTCTTTTGCAGGGTTATATAGAAATGAGTAATACCCAAGATGCACACAGATTGGTTCAACAGTATTCAGCCAATCCACTCAAATTAAAAAGAAAAATCATCCAAGTATCTTTCTCCTCTGAATATGAAAATCTAAAGTAAGCACATAATCTATGTTCTTCTGTGTCCTACATAGAGTTTACACTATCCATATTTTATACATGTTATGTTCCATTTCATAGGAAGCAGTGTTAATGAATTTACTTTGCATTTTCTTTTCTGCATATGGTCCAGAGACCAACAATTTGATGATGGAACACCAAGATGTTACCCCAGGAGGAGACCAGGTTCAGAAAGACACGGTTCTCAGACGGACTCTCCTAGCCCCAAGAGAAGATACTCTGCAGAGAGGTCCCATTCTTCTAGAACTTGCAGCTCAGCGGAGGAAGATGATGATGATCAGTCCATGGAGAGATCTAGGACTTCTTCAAGGAGGTCATCAGTTTGCTTACACTCTACCGCTAAGGATTGCGTTGCAGAGCTGACTGAGTATACTGAAGTGAAGATGAGTGCCAGCTATGATGAAGCTGCAACCATGGATTCAGACAGTGACCTTGAGGGAGTCATGGTCATAGCCGATGATGAAGAAGAACTACAACATGACACTGATTTTGATGGTGAGCCCAGAACGGAGAACGGTCCAGAGGACAACCAGAAGGTGGACCAAGAGCAAAACACATGTAAAGAAGCTTCTCAGCAGGAAGATCAGGCATCTAGTACCACATTAGTCATGGCTGAGCAGAGCACATCTGCTGGTGTAGAGGAAGTTAAAAACTCAGGCAGAAAACATCAAGCAAATTTATCATCAGACACTGTAGCTGTTTCAAATATTCATTCAAAGCTGCAGGTGAAATATTTAGAAGGTGCAAGAAAGGATCCAATGAAGACATCAAATGGTCTTAAGAAGGTGCAAATCCATAAAGAGCAAAAAGGCCAAGACGTGAAAATAGAGGAGGTACTTGTACTAAAACTTTTTACTCAGACTGCAATGATTCTTTCATGTTATTAATTTGTCTTGCTTTATGGTTTGCCCCTTGTAGGAGAACTCTTGTGACATACGAGAGACTGTTGAAAACCTCATTATATTAGATGAACTTGTGGAGGAAATATCTTCTGATAATCAAGGTATTCCTTTCACAAATATCAGATGAATGCTTAATTTGTTCCCTTATATTTTATCATTATATTTGATAATCTTTAAGTAAAAATAATTACTAATAATAATTATTAATAAGCAATTTTTTATATTATTTCAGAATCGGATGAACTAAAGCCCTCAACTCAGGAAACTGAGGTCAGTCTTCTTCTATACTAGGGTTTCTCAAGGTCACACTGAAGAGTGAGAAAGTCAAACAAAATAGATTGAGAACCAGTTGTCTCAGCGTGGGGTTCCATGTATTAAGAATGTGCTTCAAAATAGGATTTCCTCTGAGGGAGAAACTGAAAGAAAATCTAAAATTCAACAGTTGGCTAAAAATATTTAAAAATGTTTTCTCTCAATTATTTCAACAGCCTTTTGGTAAAGTCCTAGACATCAGAAACCTTCCTGCTAAGAAGTACACAGAACTGGACTTTGTGAATATCGCAAAGAGATATGGGGAAGTAAAGCACTATTTGTTGTTTCAAAGTTGTAAAAAGGTAAATAAAAGTACATTTTTTTATTTTGCTTCACACTATCTTACCAATCATAAGAATTTATTTTGGCTATAAATATGTATTGCTTGCACATGCTTATTGCTTTTGTCTGTTTGCATGATTGAAAATTGGTTGTTAATTTATCTTGTTTTTTAGGGTTTAATAGAGATGGCGAACGCCTCTGATGCTGAAAGACTTGCAGCTGATTCCAAAAATCAAGACATTGCATTACGTGGCAACATCTTAAAGATTAAAGTATCTGAGAAATATGTCAGTTTACCAACAACAGGGTAATGATTTTATGTGCACTCACTCATGAAGCACTCACTCATGAAGAAACATGAAGCAAGAGTTTTTTGGCATAGGCAAACACTTGGAGAAGTGGACTAACCACATGGTTGGGGCTATCCATATGAAGTAATAACCACATGATGTGCTACTTAGAACTGGTCAATAATACAATGGATAAAAAACATGGGGGAAAATGAATGTACACTACATCAATTATACCTAAACATGGAAATATTTAGTCAAATCCAAGCTGATGCAAGCTCCAGACGTTAACTATTCATTATGCTGTTGTCATTCATTAGGCTTTCTGCATATTCTGATTCTGATGAAGAGCAAGAATGTAAGGAAGCAAGGTCAAAGGTCAGTAGCTGTAGGCTTTATCAAACACATGAAAGTTAGTGAAAAAAATTGCTTATAATACACTTTTCAAATTTGTGTATTTGACCATTTTTCAAATACACTGATTTGACAGAAAGTAATATGTCATCATACCTGATAATTTTTTATTGTGATGGGTGAAAATATATAAATATTTCCAGCAGTGGGCAAATATCATGATGTATGATTTTGTTAGAGCATGCATGGGTTTTCTTATTTTTCATGCCTAGCAGTATAAAGTAATTAAAAGAATATTTTTACTGTTCCCAGTACTACCCGAGAATGAAGTAGAAGTATTAATTTAGTGCCGACAAATTAAGAACAAAATGTCAATCAGTATTTTTACATTTAGATTGAATAAAAATGAACCAATTGTTTCAATAAGTAATATTTATGTATTGTACATGATTCAGGCATCCAGCAATAATCGCAGGAAGACTTCAAATTGTAAGTCAATTTGTACCTCAGATACTGCAGATGAGCTAATGGCCGAACTTTCAAATGAACCCCAAAATCCAAGAGAACCAGTAGGTATGAGCTATCCCTCTACACTACCACTACTACTACTACTACTACTACTTCCCTGTTACCAGCTGTTTTATAAAACATAGCTGAGGTAGTCTAGTTGACGTTGCTGTAACATTGCGCAACCTGGACTGTTACTGTACAGATTTATTTATTTAAAGGGACGGAGCATGTCCACTCTGTAGTGGGCTACTGTTAATATAATGATTTATTTTATTTAAGGGGACGGAGCATGTACACTCTGTAGTGGGCTACTGTTAATATAATGATTTATTTTATTTAAAGGGACTGAGCATGTCCACTCTGTAGTGGGCTACTGTTAATATACTGATTTCTTTTATTTAAAGGGACGGAGCATGTCCACTCTGTAGTGGGCTACTGTTGCAGCTTGTGCAGTGTGATCTATGTTAGTGAAGCAGAGGCAAAAAATGAGCATTGCAGGAGCGCGTCACATTACGCCAAACTGAAGGTAAATATCCAGGGTCTATTACCACTTCATATCTATCTCCATAGTATTTTGGTGTTTGTTACAACTCTCTCCCCCCACTGTTCCTACTTATTCATTACTGGTCTTTTCTAGGAGCACATGGAGAAATGTGGCTCAGTTTGAGGACTGCCGTACAGAGTGGAAATCAGGATTTATGTATAAAAACAGTTTACGCATCAGAACTGTACAGTGTAATTTTCTCTTGGTAGCATGACTTTATACAACTGAAGTAGAATGTTAACATGTGCTTTGCCCTGACTAGTGCAAAAATGTCATGTACTTTCCCACATTACTTAAAGCTAATTAACAAGTCTTTTCTACTCATCATCATGTACAGTACTCTCCTGTAAATCCGTTGTTGAGCATTCATTGTTTCCTTTTAAATAAAACAGCTGAAACAAACTGAAGCGCTATTACTCAGATTGTGTAACAAACTAATATATATATATATATATATATATATATACACACACACACAATTACATGCTGTCCTATTACATGTGCATAATGAAGATGCATTTTTTATATTCTGACAAGTGGTTAAAAAGTGACACATGTTTTTATTCTCACTGATTTATTTTCCTGTTTAGATAGTAAAAATGTCTAAACCTTTTACATTTACATAAAACGTTTTAGCAATAGCTTGTTTATTGCATGTAAATCACCGATGGCACCAATGTGAGCACTTCAAATTTGCTTGGATTTCGAATTCCACCGCGGTCAGGCGTCAACCGTGAAACGGATTTTGATTGGTGCGCAGTGACATAAACGCCAACAAGTTCACGCCCCAAGATGACGCCGTCTCCATGGTATCCAACATGGCTGCCCACGGTATGGCTAATATGTAGCTAACTAGCCGTTTGAGAATTATAACGCGAATCATAAGATAAAACCACTGTTACTTATAACTATGGCTCAAATAACCGCATCCTAGTGTTTTATTTTGATACGATGTAAAACAAAATGCTTTTCGCATCTTGGCCTGAGTGTTTCATCTGAGCTGGTATAAGTCAAGTGCTGCTTTAGTATTTGAACTATATAGTTACTAAAGTATATGTTCGTATATACGAGATCTGCTGCAGTGTTATGATTTTGTAAATATTTTAATTTTTTTTCTTTTCTAGGAAGACGCCCTATTGTATCCTTTAATATTTCCCCCTGCGTATGTATCTTTACTTAGGAAGTAAACATTGGACGTGTATAGTCTTAAAGACAATCCCATATTGGTAACTTTCTTAACAGAGTATCTCAGCTGTCTTCCATGCCTCTGCAAGTCTTGTTTTATTTAAACCGCTGGTATTCTGCTGCTTTCTTCATAGCTGAAATTCTAATGTTTGTGTATAAAGGTAGAGTATCTCAAGATGTTGTGAACTCTGCAAGCTATGTTTTAATGCAGTGGTCTGATTTTAATAGAGGAAATATTTAATATGACTTGGCCTATGCTGTTTTGATTTACTCTCGTAGGTGTGTTACTCCCATACCCTCAGGCAAACCTTGTATTGGACATCGTCCTGTTGCTCCTCTTCCTTGGTCTTGAAAGCCTCAGACTATTTTATGGTAGGTGAACCAAATTCTTGATATCCCAAATATGTCCCAAATATTTTGTTGTCATTCTGATTTCAATAGGTGATTAAATCATTTTCAGGGTGGAAGGGAAACCTGTGTGAGAGCTCTCTGGCACTGAGTATCAGTGTTGGTGTCTTGGTGCCCTGCACGGTTCTAAGTGTCTACTATCTACTACTACAGACTTTTGTTTTGCGTCTTGAATTTGTCCTCAATGTTATATTGCTCTGCTTCTATGGCCTGGAGCTGGTTATTTGTCTAATGACCATTGCAGCTTTTTGCAGGTAATGTTTGCTTGTTGAATGTCCAATTAATTATCAGAAAGTACAGAGAATAGTTTGCATTGTTTATGGTAATTTTCATAGTCTTACTATTGTTTAATTATACTTTCTGTACACAAATGCTGGTCCGTATGATGTGTAAAGAATTGTCTAGGCTGTTGTTACTAATGTTTGAATTTTTACTTATCCTTTTCTTTGTAGGGTGAGTGTGTATTAAGTGCGTATTTGAAGATGGGGAAATGTTTTATACAGTTTGATGCATGTTTGAGTAGGTTTTGGTTTTCAACATGGCACTGGTTCTCACCATAGATGTACAATACTATAGAGATTATATAGATTGAATTTCTCATTTCTTGTCCAACTTTATATGCATATCATAATGGCTTAGAATATTTGAATGTCTCAATTATTTTGACTTTTGTACATGTTTTGTACACAAAATGATAAATATTTTTTTCAACATTGTAATACATCATTTGTTGTTTTTTTATTTCCTGTGTTCATTGCGAGTCTGAATATTTTTATCACCCCAAACGTGAACAGGTTATGCCATTATAATTAACAGTTCGGGTTATTGTCTGGTATACATGGTTTGTAAGACTCTGTACTACACACTGAACACTCCTGAGGGATTTTGCACCATCAGGCTGCACGTTTTGAGCGTCGTTTGGTACTGAGCTTTAGATTCTGCATGATCTTAAATTACATACTGTATACAGATAGCAACCACTAGATAGCCACATGAATGGTGGTCTATCGTTTCAGGCATATCTTGCTAATGGCGGATGAATAACAAACAATACGGCAAAACGTCAACAATAATTTCACTGTTATTTCGAAATATTTGCATACATGATTATGCGTAGATTTTTTTTAATTATGTAAAATATCGATATACGGGTAGTACTGATGAATAATATTTCGAGCACTACGGCTGTTCGATTATGTTCTAGCAGTTCTAAACAATGTTATTACAGCACGAAACAGCAGAGGGCAAGAGAGTACCGTCTATGAACACTTACTAAACTAATTAGTGATTGAATAACATATATGGAGCTTATAAAAGTTATCACATAAATATCAATCTGTCCGATTCTATTAAGGCACGGGACAATAAAAGGTAATATATTGGAATTTATGTGGCAAACATTTCTCTTCTCTTTGTTGATTACCAGAGGCTTCCGTTAACAGTTGTTACATAGGGTAACGATTACAGCTTTTCATGCCAGTCCTGAAGTAAAACAACAGCGTTAACATATAAACACTTTTGAAACTAAAATTAAGCTCCTAAACTCAGTCCACTAAACATTTTTACCGACAAGTCTCGTTCTAAATATTTATAGGTTGCATATCACCAAAACGTGCTCGCCCTATCATTGTGGCTCCGCAGATGAAACTATGATGCCACAGACATCCATTTCCGAGGAGGCGAGATTGGCGCTGATGTCTGGGAGGAGGGGAGCTGTCAATCATAGCGCCACACCAGTGAGCGCTAACTACCCTTGATGGCGAGGGCACTTAGCGCTCCCCTCCGCGGGCATTCTTCTGCTCTGCGTGGCGTCCTCGGAAGCGACTCTCAAATATGTGGCGCTGTAGGCTTCAAGTGTCCCGAAGGAAGCCCGTGCTTATCTTCCAAGTTTGGTAATTGAGAGGAGAGCCAGCTAGCCAGTCGATAGGTGGACGTTTTCTTAATTAACGACTGAAGTTTGGAGGAAATTAGATAAGGAAGATTATAAAAAAGAATGCAGGAAGACCGAGCTGTTTAATGGTTAAAAAGCTAATGTTTCTTATACGGAGAAAAAAAAATCTGATTTATGGACCAATTTTGCATCATGTCAGCCACTCAAAGCCCAACAACAACCAGGAATTAAAATGTAACGTATTTGAAAGAACATTAACAGGATTCATAATTGTGGAAGAGAGCCATGAACACACCAGCAGTGAGTTACAAATATGTTCATAGACATGGGTGTTGTAAACCCATGTCTATGTTACATCCTTTGTGAAGATAACATGTTCTTGGGCAGAATCATTTGTCTGTGCACTGTGGCAGAAGAAAGCATGTGATCATGCCTCTCTAATAATCCACAGCTTTAAAATAATATATGTCTGAATGACTGCAGAGTAGATTGGTGTTTGTTTAGGAAAGCCCCAGGGTTTGTCCTGTGTGCCTTAAGGAGAACAGCTCCGTATTATGAATCCTTTTCTTTAGGAAGAATGATAGTTCAGTGCAGTGCACTGTTTGCACAGTGCAAACCTCAGATTTGCTTTCTGTCTGTTGTGAGATATGTCGGAGAAGAAATAAAATGGAGAAAACGAATCTCCAACAGAGTTGTGTTAAATCCAAAAAGAGAATATGGAACTTCTCAAGGAACAGTTGGTACAAGTAACTGCAGCAGCAGAAAAGTGTACAGCTCCGTGTTGCAATTAGGAGTGCTCACGCTCCACACAAAGTCCATTAGAACACTTGACATTTCAGATTCAGGAAATTAAGCCCTTTGATTTCTTCAAAGCAAAAAGCAAAAAGAAACGAGCCCAGTGTCTGATGAGTGAGTACTTAACTCGGCGAGGCACTCTGAAATGCAATCAGGGAGCAGACATTCCTTAGCCCTTCACATGACTGCAAGTCTCCAGCTCAGGAACCTGACATATTATCAATCAGACCCATGTGATAATGGCAGCCAAGACTCTGGCCAACTTGATGATGCTGGAGGTATCTGCGTCTTAGGGGCTTTGTTACTTGAAACTCTTTTAAATTCACTATTTCCTTTTAATAACATGGATTGTGATATTTTCAGTGCTGCTCTGTAGTTGTTATCCGGAGGTGTGATCGAGGGCCTTAATGTGTAATCAGAGGAGTTCAGGGACCAACACAGAGACAAAGCACATGGGCTTCTAATTGGAATGGATTGTGGCTCTGGTCAGTCAGATCTGGCATATCTGAGAATCCACCAATGGCACTGTCAAAGACCATTCCTGCACTCAATAACCGACTAGGACCAAAGCTGCAGTACTATATATAGCCTCACTAATCTATGTGTCAGTCTTTCAGCCATGTCTGAGGATTAAAGGCAGAAAAAAGAATATCCTACGTATTTGTTTCTGAAATAAGATCTGAACAGCTTTGTTTTAGCAATACTGAATCTTGTAACCATTCTGATGGATGCAACTAATTAGATAATTAGAACTGGCACAGTTTGTTGAATTGAGGGGAACATGGGGGGGGGGGGGTGGTCGAGTGTGATATACGCAGTAAAAATCCTGCTTTTCCAGCTGCTTCTTGCGCTGTTTCCGTGAGCATTTCTGTCTCAGTTGCTCATGTTCAATCTGAAGGGCACATGTATGGGAAGTGAGTTGTGCAGTTCATGTCCACTCGTGTCTGCAGGCACAAAGTGGAACCATATGGAGCAGACGTCTGCTCTTCCTGCACTCACAGTCGTGTCTGACAAATCCACTTAAAAAAAAACACTACAAACAACTGAGTCAACAAACAGATGTACTGATTTACCTATATATAATATAATATATTTTCAACTAAGCATAAGATAAAGCATGCAAAACCAATAAAAGCAGATTGTATTCCATTATCTTCAATTATCATTTATTAGAGCTGTCACATAGCAACAGAAAAGTAATACACATAGCTCCCTGAAAGAGAAGCTTTACATGAAAA
Organism: Brachyhypopomus gauderio; assembly: GCF_052324685.1. Classification (NCBI taxonomy): domain Eukaryota; kingdom Metazoa; phylum Chordata; class Actinopteri; order Gymnotiformes; family Hypopomidae; genus Brachyhypopomus; species Brachyhypopomus gauderio. Next base: position 10,256,024 of record NC_135221.1, on the reverse strand, counting down.
TATAACTCTTTAAATCCACCAAAATAAATACTGAGTTTACAAAAGTTCTTCTACAACGTGGGGAGATTTACAACACATTCATGCTGAGAGCTTCCGCCTTTGGGGTTTTGAGGTGTTACACAGTGGTGGTTTGGTGTTGTTGTGGGTGTGTGTGCAGGTGTGTTTGTGTGTGTGTGTGTGTGTGTGTGTGTGTTACAGAGAGAAATTGGGCAAATTCTAAGTTTGTTTTGAAAAGTACCTCATGCTTGCGGCACGTTTTGGTCACAATCATTTATGGGCGATACATCACTGCCAGTCAAATAAGAGAGAGCTACAAAGCCCAGTCACATGGAGACATGTTCAGTTCTCTGTGCTGATTAGCATTAGGCAGTTGGGACTAGCAGTGGGAAAGTATTAAACCCCTGTCTACCTCAGGATGCAGGTTTGTAGACTGAGATCTATATTCCACTTCATCCTCTGCATGCTGAGATATCCAGTATCTATACCACCAGGATCCCAAACGTACCAGGCTGCACCTTTGCATGTTTCACTGAGAATAAACTTCAACTTCTGTAGTCAGTAAACTCCAGCACATCTTAAACAGTCTCCGGATTGACACTAGTGAAATTGCACAAGCTGTTTTTCTTGCTACTAAAATTGCTTAGTGATTTGTGGTCAAAGGCTGCTACATAATTGAAAGCTTGAAGTGTCAGGATGGAACTGGAGTATCAAAAATAATTTGCCACAATGGCTGTTTTTTTAGTTTACATTAATCCACATTTGGCAGACTCACCCTTGATAATCTCAAGATGGATTATGCTGGTGCCCCCAGGTAAAATGAAATTGAGTATTCCCAACAGACTTGTATGTCATGGAGTGATGGGTCAATTTGTAGATGCAGTTTACAAGATTGTTGTTCACTGTTGATTTTGGATTAGGGTCCCTTAGACCCAAAGGTCAGAGAAAGAAAAAATATTTTCTTGTTTCTACAATTCCATTTAAGTTGTCATTCAATCTATTGAACTTGTAGTTTGCTATGCTTTTCAGTTTAGCTTCAAAAAAAATGAGATGAATGTTTGACACCTTCATATGTGGCAGTATTTTCGAAAGTGTTTAAAAAAGATAACCTGCACAAGTACAAGTTGGTTGTGAAGGCACGACCACGTATATGTTTTTATCAGTATCTTAAATTGACAAGCCCATAAAATAGCTCTGCAGGACATTGCTCTGTACAACACTGTGCAATCCATTGCTGACTTTAACGGTTATACTAAGCTGGAAGAATAATGCATTGCCTCTGACTGAAACATATATAAAGGATCACAGAGACCACTATCAGATTCTTTGCATAAAAAAACTATTTACAAGAAAGTCAAAACAGACATACATGCTAAGCCATGACCTTTAACATACAAAGATCAGCTAGTAAAAAAAATTAAATAAAAAAAATAGACATGTTCACCGATGAGTGCTTCAAACTGTGTTGGTAAAAGATGTCAGAGAGAGAGAGGAAGTTCACACTTGAGTTCCATTAAAGCGCAGTACACTTGTGAGTGTGAGAGTCACTCTCTCTGTCCCTCTCATTCTCCTCTTGTCCCGGTCACACCAACACACCGACACAGGTAACACTTCAACTTAGCATCACATTTAGGGAAACCAAGTACAACAATTTTCACTCATTAGTTTAGAATTTTTTCTATTATTGGTTTGGTCTTTGATAAAATATTGGCAACCAGAATACTGTATGATCTATGAAATCTATAATCAGATTGTTCTAAAAGTGCTATAAGTGCTTTAATTGCAGGAGAGTTAATCCTTTAGAAGTAAACATAAGGATGATACTGCTTTCTGTGGGTTTCATACTTCCACTGTATATATATATATTCCACTGTATATAATTCTCTGACATCAGTGTAAACACCTGTGTCATTATCCTCCTGTAAAATTACAATAAATTGAAAATATGTTTATGATGCTCAGTGCTTTACTGCTATAAATGTCTTCATATTTACAATCTTATAGTCCTTAAATCAGCTGTTTTTAAAAGTGAACACTAGTGTCTACTTTACAGAGAGACACAGGTGAACACCTCTGGTCTGTAGACTGCTATGTTTATGAGGGACAGAAGCTAGAGTTTCACTGGGGTACCATGCTAGAGCAATAAATATGATCTAAAGAGGCATTCAGAAACATTGCTACCTGTTAGAGAAGAAAGTATAACTAAGTATAACTTAGAAGACTAAGTATAACCAGTCATCATCTTTGCGTTAAGCTTAATAAGCTTAAATGATGTGCTCACTGTCATGTAACTAATGTGAAACACCATCTCAAGGTTCTGAGTAGTTCTATATGGTTTTGTTCTGTGGCAACGTAAGTGCTAGACATATGGAACGTGCTCTCTTGTAGCATTGGTCAGTTTCGCCAGATTCTGCTTTTGTTTGAACGCTGGCAAGCAGCAGGAGAATCCCAAACACCCAGAGCGGCAGGAAGCTTTGGCAGCCTCACGGTTCACTGCACTGTTTACTGTCGTGGATTAAACCAGACGAGAGGATCTGGACAGGAATCGATGTTGAAAATACCTGCTTCGGAGAGGTACGCAAAGCATCGCCCAGACCCAAGTGATTACAGTCAATACACTGCAGTGTTCAGGCTTGAAGGTAGTTTAGCGCACTCAGAGGTTTTGCGGGGAAAGCTACCTAACTGAGAAAAGCTGAAATATGTAGCTCATGGCAATTTAATCTTTGACATCCTTGATTCATGTTTTCTTTTTAAAGATTGTTGTGAATGTGACTGAATGCAAATTGAAAGAAAATTCAAAGTACCAGTGCTGTACCAAACCACCTTTAAAGCCCCTCCTGAATTAAAGCATTTATGTTTTGGTCCTAGCCAAATAATTACCAAGACGTAGTTGCAGGGGCGTAAGAGAGAATCACACCGGGCCACCTGACCACCACTTTTCAACATTTCAAATAATTTGATCCTAAAATATACCTCAAACACCTTTGGCAACATTGTTCACTTTAAGGTTATGGAGTAAATATCTCATCCGTCCAGCTGGGAGTTTACTCCTGGAATCTCCAAGTCTGTACCGCAGGTACAGTGGATGGTGAGGGGTGGCACCTTCCAGTATCGGTCCTCTGGAAGTGGAGGCCACTGTCAGAAACAGGATTCTTGTGACTCCGTGTCATTCTGCATCGACAGTTTCTCCTGTTCAATATGGTTCCCATTGTGAAGAACCAAGTACCTGAAAGGACAGAGGGGGAGCAGAGGGTGAAGCCCAGGGGCACAATGTCAGCACCACATCTACTCATCACACCACACATACTGCCACAGTGATCCTTATGGACTCTCAATCTGGAGCAGGACCGAGGGACGTCGTGGCTTTGCTCCTGAGTAAATACACTTCCACTCCATCGCTTGTGAATGATTTGCTTAAAATTTCCAAGAATATTCTGTAATATAATATGAGATTGAATATATATTCTATGCTTTCAGTGTACAGCCATCAAAACAGGTTCATAGATGACTCACAGTGGAACCTCTAGATACAGCTATATGGAAAAAATGCTTCATAATTGTTTTTCAAATTTATGAGTTCCTTGTGGTCTGGGGTGAACACTACATTATTTTAATAAAGAACCATCACGGTGCTTTCACAGATGTGGCAAATGTATAAAGCGATAAATGTCCTGTGAAATGAAGTGGTGAGGTGGTGATGAGTGCTTTCTGAGGACTGAGGGATGAATGCTGATGACCCTCTATGACTTGGTAGATCTGCATAAGCCATGCAGGTATCATTTCTATAGGGTTTCCTCAGTGCGCCCAGGATATTACTATTATAATAGACTGAATATAAATTGCATGCTGGCAGCTCTAAGGCATGTGTAATCGATGCCTCAAATTATGGGGCACTGTTGATATAAAGTAGCAGCTATTACATCTATAAAGCTTTTTTCTATAATCTATAAGCTTTTTAATCTAGAAAAATTACTCATTATAGCGCATAGATTTGTTATATTCAAATGCTTTTAGTTGCAAATGCCCAATCTATTAAAAATTATTTAACCTTGGGTCAGACAGAAAATAAATAAACTTCTCTAGACAGTAATGGACTAATTGTCACAAACAAAATGTATTAATACAGTGGCCAGTAGCCTTCAATGCCATTTCCCAATTTCAATACTTCTGACAGGATGATAACCCTTTCATATGAGTCCAACCACTCTAGCAAAGAAATAAAGTCTGGGGTGAGAATCTATAATGGGTTTCTAGACATGGTGAGGGCTTTGTGTAGCAGGCAGGAGTCAAGGAGTTCACCGGGGTGCAGAATAATGCCTACAGCTCCTTTATCTCCCCTCTCTCTGGCAATGACCCTTTACCCTAAAAATCATTACAAACCATTTAGGTAAACAAGCAAACCAAAGGCAATTCCTGTTGAGAAATTGGGCAAGAAATTTACCTTGAAACCCTTCGCCCCCTCAAAACTCACTAATGTTCCAGGATTCAGAAAGGAAACGTGCAACAGCTTTTCAGTGAAGCAGAAAGCAGACTTTCTGCCACATTGTAGCTCTTTTACTCCACGTTCTGTCTGCAGAGGTCCTGTTCTACACAAGCGCACGACAGAAAGGGATTGTCTAAAGATGCTTACACAAATGTCACCTGAAATGTCAGATTTTCCAATACAATACAAAACTGCTGTAAACATGTTGAACCACCCAGTCTAAACATGGTTCCTACCCTTGTTCTCTGGGTTTTTTTCTGAATTCTGATGGGGCACAGAAGTGTTTTATCCGGACATGCTACACAGTCTAAACATTAGTTCACGAGATCAGACACATGTGCATTACTCAGAACACAGTCTTGCGTCTGAGAAAATGTGTCCACAGTAGTGTATATATATGTGTGTGTGTGTGTGTGTGTGTGTGTGTGTGTATATATATATATATATATGAGAGAGAGAGACCGTTTTTGTATTTCAAAACTTCAGTGTTCAGCCAGCATAAGTACAGAAACAGAGAGAGAGAGAGAGAGAGAGAGAGAGAGAGAGAGAGAGAGAGAGAGAGAGAGAGAGAGAGACCACTGAGTATGTAGAAAGCCCTGAAAGTTTTTCACTTCCACCCAACTCTCTTCATTAATGTCTGGTCACTCGTTTAAAGTCTACTAGTTGCTCTTCCAGAAATCCATGGGAAACCATCTGTGCAACAGAAAAGATTGCACCAGCTTAATCTGCCTCTATATCTGAGAGCAGCTTCCTTGGCAGTTGCTACAAGCCTAAATACCACTTTCATTTTAGGAAGACTCCGGTAAAACTTCATAAACTGATTGCCAGCTAATTTGTCATTTAAGGAGTATACATAGTTAATTAAGAACACTATAGAAATGGCCTAGAAATAAATAAGAATAAAATATAAATTAATGTAATTTTATCAAGTAAAGGTCATGTAATTTTATCATTGCAAACTCAAATGGTTCCTTTTTTAATCAGAGCAAGGAACCTGAATGAGGTGTAGTACAAATAAAGCAAAAAAGGAGAATGACCAGCTGAGGATGGATGGAGACTGGAAGATGATCATTTGGCTCTTCCAGACCTTCCTCCAGGCACGGATATCGAAAGCAGGTGCCCATATTTCATTTGATTGATGATGGTTTGGAGCAGCAGAAATGTAAATCACCTGAACTAAACCCACATGTCAGCGTTTTATTGTCCGAGCAATTTTGGCATAATGTTACAGCTCCACATGAGCAACATTTTAGACCCTGCTCTCAAAAATACAAAATGACAAGAGAATATTGCACTGGCAATTTCAGGAACGAGGCGACGTTGAACACAATAAACTATATCACACATGTTCAGTTTGATAAACTGATTTAACCTGAAGTTGTAGAAACCACACAAATGTATAAGTAAACTAAACAAAAAATGCAGAGACTACATCCACAACACAAAGATGCACCTCCAATTGCCTGTTTTAAATGTAGAATAATTAGTCTCTTGTCTGTCCAAAATATCACTCGTGAGTCACTTGGTGACTCATACACTGTGATCTCAGAGAAACAAACGCAGTCCACGCAGTAGAGATGGAGGGAAGGTCTCTTCAGAGAGGCCTGGGATTACCCAAACAAGGCAGGCCAGAGATACTCACACCACAGTATGACGCCATCTGCAGTTTCTGACTGACATACTTAGGGACAAGACAGAGGAGGCGATCAGAAACTCATTTAGACATATTCCAGTTCATATTAGGACACTTGGGTAGGTGCCAAGCATGATAAAAAAGCCATACTTGAGCAGACTCAGAAGCACACACTTTATACTGTTATACTACCGCAGTCATTCAGAGTGACCAAGGAACCAGACGGTAGTCTTGTGCAATATAGACACTGATAGCAGGTCGTTTAAAGTGCCATATGACAAAACTCAGAAGTACAAGCAGTGCATTTCCATTACAGCAGAAGTGCATGAGCAGTGAACCTCCTTATACTAATGTGTATATACTAGGGTAAGTGTAACTAGAGCTACACCACTCTATGTTCCTAACATTATTACTCAGCATGTACAACACTGCCCTGGAGAACACAGACATGTCAGTCTGGGAGATGGTCAGGCAGTAGGACGTCCAGCAGCAAGAACTCCCGCACACAGTCCAGAACAGGCTTCCCGTGCCAGTAAGCAGCAGTGGTGTGTGTGCATGCATGTGTACAAATACGCATGCGCCAAAAGCAATGGTTTAATTACTCATGAGCTTAGTGACAGCAGAAGCGGATTGTTCATGAGTTGAATGAGGTTTTATTTTTGGTTCAGTACAATGAGCAGTTCTGGAATGGAAAAAGGAGAGGTCAGACAAGAGCATGGGAGAGAGAGATAGAGCTACATGGATGAGAAAAATTAGAAGCCCTCAGAGAAAAGTCAGAGGAGTGGCCACTGGTTTCCCTCATATTTGTCTGTTGGAAATGGCATGTGTGTCTGCACACGGCCAACAAATGAACAATGTGGAGTTCTGTTTGGGTAAAGGTATGATTCATTGCTTCAGCCCAGGACCTTGCAAAAAACATGTGCGAGACTGTTAGGTGGCAAAAGCTGAGCCAATGGCTGCCAGCAGCGAAGAGTTTCTCCTCTGGATTCAGAGGAAGAATAGCTCACCTAGCTGAAAACTAGAAAATGCCTTCTGGTATGCACCACTAACCAAGATGATACAAATGGCTGCTAACATTTCTATCGTTGCTTTCTGGCACTAAAGCAACAGAAATCGTAGTCAAAGGGTTGGTGTTTACCTACCAGCCTACCCCGGGCAGCGTTCTGAATCCATCAGGCAAGCCAACAGCTTTAGAGTCACACATCTCCTAACAGGCCACTTACTTTGCAAAAAGAAATCAGCATGTGCTAAATAAAAATACACTGTGCTTTTTTTTTCAATGTTCTTTGTTAAGTAAACTACTCAAAAGGAACAGCAATTCTACAGAGTTGTTTGAAACCCCTATTGACCCAACTATGATGCTTGAAACGAAAAGCAAGGAAATATATTGCACCAACCTCTGTTATAAAATCTCCCAATAGTGTAAAATAAAATCTGAAAGTACAAAGTAAATATCTTTTCACTAGTGTAAGCCAACATGTCTCTGTGCGTGTGACTATCCTTAAGAGGCTGGAGCACTTAGGCAGGAGGAGGATGTCGTTTCTGTACTGAACCCCTGCTGCATCTCGACCACCACCGGGCTGCTGGACCCATGTTCCAGTCTCATTATCACGAACTGTGGAGGTGCTCTCACTGAGCAAACACAGCTGCACACCTACTTGAAGGTCTTGCCATTAACTTTCCTTTCATTGAAAACACACTGATTTGAATTTAGTGCTTTTAAAATCGGCTGTGATCTGCAGGGTTGCCAACTTTTCAAGATCGCTTGGAGTGAGATTTGAACCTGGAGGAGGTGGCGAGTGTAAATTGTTGGGGGGGGGGCAAAGTAAATTGTTAATGGGGACACAAATCAAGTATTATATCGCGATCGATCGATCGCCAGTGGTTGGCAACAGAGCGAACAAGTAACTCATTGAATCACAAAAATGGATCAGAGGTAAATAAGCTAGAGTTTTTTTTCGGCCTGAGAAATCGGAAGTGTGGCGTGAGAGCATGTGAAGACGGTCAAATACGTGTGTCTCACGCTCAATGCGTGAGACTTGGCAACCCTGGATCTGCATAACGCTGAGGTCTCGGCTCCATCTGGTCATAACCCTGCCAGTCTAACCATAACTCGCTTGAAGCTGGAAAGTAGACCAAACGCCAAAAAAAAAAAATAATAATGCATAATTATTTACATATATTAATTACCTTAAAGTAGCACGTTTTGGCAGGTTCCATAAAGATTTGTGTAATCACATAAAGATTGTAATATGGATTGTTGAGATATGCTGGGACACTTATTCACTAATATTTGAAAAAAATTATTGTGAATCATAGACAAGAGACTTGTCAAAAGTCATCACAAAACTTTGAGGGTGTTTGCTGAGGTAATAAATCTAAGTTAATGGACACATTATGTCAAATGCAACATACAGTGATGAAGCCTGTTCACCATTACCTACACCGACCGGCTCTTTCATTCCAGCATTGTCTGAACAGACTTCTGCTGTGAAACCACTGCCCAAAAACACAGCTTAAATTACAGAACGTAAATGCTCATTACAGAGGCTATTAACCATTATCACACTACCCAAAAGAGAAAAGTTAAGGAGGACACTTTAATAAATGGAGCAGTCATTCAAATTGTTCATTCCATACAGTGGTTGTAATGCTATATTGATCTGTGCTGCTTGGATTTTGGTTTTTACTTGGAGATCTTGTCTGCCCGCTGTCTTTTTTTAAATGCAGGCCCTGCGGAGACCGATCTGTCGTTCTCCAGCATACGGCTGCCTGTAGCTCTGCTGGGGAAGACGAGTGTGTGCAGGATGGTGAGAACACACACTGACCACGCGACCGCACATTACAACACACAGAGACCACAGGCTGCTCTCAGTGTAAACACTTTTATGTTTGAAAGATGATACGTTACATCTGTGTGCTAAAGCAAGCGTTGACAAAGAGATTAAGGCTGTTGTGAGTTAACTCCAATAAAAGTTAAAAAGCACAAAAGCTGCCCTGCTAAGCCACATCTACTGTGACATGCAAGACACTAGGTCCTTTTTTTCATGAAGATGCTGAACGCTAACATTAAAAAGATTGAAGAGCATTTTATGGGAAACACAAGAAGAAGAAATGGCAGTACTTGTTTGCTATAAACTCAGCATTCAATAAATAAGAGAACTTAAAGGTTAGTGCCAAAGCCATCCCAGTGATCTAAACATCTAATAATGGGGGGACAAAAAACAGAAGAATGCTGAGTTCCGTAAAACTACATTATCGCAAGTACCCCGATTCCTCTTTTACAACAATTGCTCTTATATAATACAGCTAATAACAGTGCTAGCACTCAGGTGCCACTTTAGAGGCTGGTAATGCTAAAACATCCTCTAGCATATAAGCCCTTACCTCTTGGCTTGGAGTTCAATATAGTCTATGGTTTTTGCAGCGCACACTTGTCCTTTCGACCTCGGCTACTTCAGGCCCTGTAAGCTGTTTGCTGTGAGTGGTCCCAACGTTCCTTTTATTGATCAATTGCTCTCAGCCACTTGCTCATTTGCACTGGTCAGCAAGCCCTTAGCACCGGCGACACCAACGCCAGGACCGCAGGACTGCTGGAACGCTCGAGTCCCATTGGCCTGCTTGCCCTGTGCTGTGGGCAGCATATTTACAAACAGGAGATGAAGGCAAACACAGTCACCTGCATACATTTACCCAGAATGCAAAGCAAGGAGGTGAACTTCATCAAAGAGGGTCACAGCGGTGGTAGTTCAGTACATATGGCAGTACCATTCAAAGAGCTATGACAACCATGATGCTTATAGCTCTGAAAATGGCGCTGCTATCTGCACCACACGTATCAAGTCTGTTCTGGGTCACTCTGGGTCACTTTCTGGAGTTCTTGGCATACCATAGGTTGGTGAGGTCACACAGAAAGAAAAAAAATGATATTCTAAATACAATAAATACCAGCATTATTCTGAATTTTTAAACAATACATCTTGTGAAATTACACATTTTACAGTAATTCTAATAAAAACACGAGTTTTGCAAAAGCTGATGACTTAGCTAAGAGAATGAAAAGATAAAGAGAACCAGACCAGAAACAGAATGATCCATTTACACACCCTAGTACACACCCATTTCTGTGCTGAGTATATATACATATCTGAGTTGAATAAGTTTGAATAAATGTAATTTCTGCTACACATCATACAATTTTACCATACAGAATAGTAAATACTGAATGAAACTGTATGAAAATAAATGAAACAATAAAGGCTCAAACACTGGTGTTAACTTCCCTACATGAGACCTACACAGTAATCAAGTAGCTGTCAAAATGTCTTACAGGACTCAAGGGCAAACAGGATACTACATTTAATGAACTGGTTTAACAAATGAAAAACAGTCATTTGAAGCTCACTGTAGGAAATATGATACTGGAGTTTTGGCTAAATAAAGAGAGGAACACTAATTAAAATGATCTCAAGACTTTGCGAAAAGCAACTGGAAAAGCCATATTTTATTTTCCTGATTACATTTAAAGTCATTTTTCACCACAGGGTGAGATAGAACCACCGTCTACCAGTTCTCTGGAAATCATTCCTTAGCAAAAAGTAAATCTAGGACACACTTCTTAAAACGCGTCTCTCCTGATTGTGAGACTAAATTCAGGTGTGCATTTTACAGCCCCAAAAGCAGACTCGGATAAAATTAAATTCCACTTAAATACTAATCTTATTTTCATGAAGGAATTATAACTTTATTAAATAAAGTAGAACTTTAAGCTCACACTTTAAGTTAGAAGTGTTTCCAGTATTGCACGACATTGCTATTTTTATACATTTCACGCATGAGGAAACTTCATCCAGGATTGAGTTTTGTATGCAAATCAGTCACACACATAAAGACGTGTAATGGGCACATTTTCAAATGTTTCACATTAGCACAAAGCAATAGCATTTCTTAACCTTAGCTAAAGCAATGCTATATATCACGTATCCCATGTCAAAAGCTGATTGGGATCAATGATGCAGGATCTCTATGTAAGTCAGAGGGGATGTCTATCATCATGTCTCCAGATAACACCATGCAGTCAGTGCCTGGGTCCAAGCACACATAGCCCCAAGAATGACATCTGCACTGCTAAATTTAAAGCAGACAGCAGTCTGAACTGTTCTGGGTAAGTTCAGTCCCTTTGCTTCCACCGTCCAAGGCAAAGCGATAATTAATTGACTGTTTTGACACTGACTCAAATGAACAAGAACGTACGTCCTGCTGCAGCTCATGGTTTTGATAAGCATCAATACAGACAAACAGATGAATGACTAGACTTTGGGATTCATAGTTTTGGTACACAAAGCAGTAGAAATTGAGTCATGTAGGCTATGGTTTGTGTGTGTGTGTGTGTGTGTGTGTGCGCGCGTGTCTTTGCATGTGTATTTCTATGGTACACAACACAAAGGAAACTTTCAAACCTAATGTAGAATAATAATTTTCTCACAAACATTTGCTTATGTCTTAGATAGATATCCTGAATTTCAATCATTCCTTCCAGGAAGACTAGTGGAGATTTAACTGATGTATTTATAAAGAACATTAATAAAGATAAACCCCTCACTGTCTGACGTCAGTATAAAACAAACCACTCAGACATATCCTAGAAGCTCAAAGGGCAATTTTAAAGACATAAAGACATTACATAAAAAAACAACTAACACAACGATCTGATAAGTTAAAATAGGAGGGGGGAGGGGAACAGTTTTAAGATGACAAATATACTCAGTAAATGTTGCCATGGTGAAGCAGGCTGACAGAGCAGTGGACGTTGTGACCTCATCAGAGGACAAGCAGTCCGTTGCAAAGAAGTAAGTTAAGGGACAACTTTAATAAGGAACATCCCTTCTGCAAAGACATCTTCAAATTCAGTATATGAACTATTACAAACGTCAAACACAACACATTATTCAGTCTCCTAATTAAGAGTTCCGCCGAAGACGTTCTTAATAAATGTTAACTAATGAACACTGTATGAATCCTATATACTCTTCAATCTATATAATAATGACATGCAACTGGAATCAGAGATATGAAGCTGCAGAAACACCTGTGGTGATCAACATGGGAAATGACTTGGTTGTTTTACATAAATATTTACTGTGACAATGGCCCCTAGGTACTTTTGTGTATGCTACATGTATCAGATAATACAATCCACCTTATACTCCTAGAGACTAATCTATGTTTACAAGAATACTTGCTGTGTAGAGTCAATATTCCCTGAGGTTGTGAAGCACAAAGACCATGAATAGGGAAGGAACTGTATATCTTCCAAGATCATCAGAGCGTGAAATTGGCCACAATGAGTCACAAGAAGCACCAGTGGTTTTCTGTTGGTTTAAAGTCTAAGCACCTATGCAAAGAAACTTCTATACACGTTCACACACACACACACACACACACACACACACACACACACAAAAAACTCTTACACTTACAAACACACACACACAGTCAAAGTGTAATGCACAAAAATACACTGCACATTACTGACCCCTTACACAGCAGTATCAAGGACAGACCTGAAAGCAGGGCATGCACAGTAGAGGTGTGTGTGCGTGTGTGAAACACTCACTTGTGTGCTCCTCACACAGCATTAGACAGGAACAGGTCTAGTGTTGCAAAACCAGAGCAGGAGTTTGGAGGCAGAAGAACAGCCACTGGAGCCAGAGGGGAGGACAGAAGGAGAGGAGAGGGAAAGGGAGGGGAGGAAAGGAGAGGAGGAGAGGAGAGGAGAGGAGAAGGGGAGGGGAGGAAAGGAGAGGAAAGGAGGAGAGGAGAGGAGAAGGGAGGGGAGGAAAGGAGAGGAAAGGAGGAGAGGAGAGGAGAGGAGAAGGGAAAGGGGAGGGGAGGAAAGGAGAGGAAAGGAGGAGAGGAGGGGAGAAGAGAGGAGAAGAGGGAAAGGAGGAGAAGAGAAGAGGAGAGGAGGAGAGGAGAGGAAAGGAGAAGAGAGGAAATAAAATAGAGTGAAGGAAGAGGAAAAGAGGAAAACAGATTAATATATCCCCACTGGCTAATTGAACACTGTCATTGTGTTACCATGTGCTACTGTATTAGGAAGACAGAGCAAGACACTCATTAAGGGGTTGTTGCTGGTGATACATTATTGGTTATCGAAAAGCTAATAGTTAATTATAATCATTACATCAATTGACCAGTCAACCAACCAATCAATCAGGAAACAAAGAGACCACAAGACTTGACGAGACTTGAAGCATTTCCAGTGCTGACTAATGTATTTCATTTTATACATACACAGTATGTCATTTATAATAGCACAATGTCAGTGACAGTTTTGCTTTGTTGATGTCATTCAATCAATATGATATTTTAATGCCTGTACACTAACAAATTGCTATAACTTTTATTTGCAAAGCAAACAGGGATTTTCCTGGCATTAAGTGGGTCCCTTATAACTCTCTCTGTCTAAGCCCTCTTATTTGTTATTTTCATAATAGACTCGCTGCTCAAATTGCCGGTAAAGGGCAAAGCTAATAATGCTGCTGAAATGGGTCAGAAGTGCTTGCACAAACACAGAGGATTTTAATTGACACACAATAAGTGTGGTGACTCACTTTCTCTCCCCAGACAGGCTACTGTTGGGCTTTCACTGTAATATACATTAGATCCGTCCTGAAAGTGCCACAAGTGCACTCTCAGTTTCACAAATCTCAGATCCACAATCAATTCGAGTTGAGGCGGCTAAGGATTAAATTGGCCGCCAAGAACACAGCACGGGGGCACTAAATGTGTTTGGTATGAGCAGCTCATTGGTGATGCCGCTTGTCCGGGACATCGTGGCTTGTGCTTGCTGTGTGGAACATGATGGGACATGATGACACCCCCATATCACATAAGACATGAGGCAGGGCAGGGTAGTAACCCCGTGGAACTACATCACAAAAAAACATAAAGCTACATGATCCTTCTCAACATCTTTACTTTCCTGACCCCTGAACCACTGGCCATAATTCACTCATTTATAATGAGTCATACAACAAAACAATAAAAAAGGCACCAAGGAACATTGTTTAGATTTTATCCAGGTGAGTCATATAACATTTCCAAAATTAAATCAAATAATTCAATTCCCAGTTCCCCTTATTCAAGTCGGACCAGAGTTCATGAATGTGGTTGTGTGCGGTGACCATGGACTACAGTGTAACCCTCTGTTTTTGTGTACGTTCTTTCTATGTGTCTGACAACTCTTTCTTTGATCCATGTGATTAGATTACAGTTTCGTTTTGGGAAAGTTTATCAGAGGACAAAACAATCTGGGCCGGCTGCTTCGCTCCACTCACTGGTAAGCGCAGACACATGTACCCTGCTGTCTCAGGCTCAGGGGGCCTCAGGTAAACATCCGGCCCTGTGTGACAGAGCAAGCCACGGCGAGAATCTGCTTCACATATGCTTGTCATCTAATTCAGAGGAAGGTTTGGTGTCCAGTGCACTTCATCAAAGTCAAACCCATACGATGCCCTGAGGAAGCTTTGCAAGCTTTACAATTGGATCCCATAGAACACCCTGAGGACCCCATAGAACACCCTGAGGACCCCATAGAATTCCCTCAGGACCCCATAGAAAACCCTGAGGACCTCATAGAATTCCCTGTGCTGGGACTTGTTAAGAGGGTAATATCAAGATCTTATGGCAAAGATGAAGCAAATATTAATCTAACACAGCTGAGAAAATTGGCTGGATTCCTACTAATAAAAGTCATATTAGAACTCATATTACATTTACAGTTTACAACATTTGGCAGACAGCCTGAAGTCCAGAGTGACTTCAGAAGTGCTTTGTAGTCTGTATCAAATATATACAATGCTGCTTGAAAGTCTGTGAACTCCTGGAGTAGTTTTGATTGTTGTTTTTAGTTGTTTTACCTTGATTCTGTTATTTTATCATCACCAGGTTGTAAATATGAAATGTCTGGTTTACGTTCATCAATTCCATTTACTTGTTTTGAGGAAAATGTGTGAGTTGCCAACAGACTACATGAAATATGGAATCAGAGCATTTGCAAAACTCAATGAACCACAGCTTAATTGGAAAAGTCAAATAGGTAAAATACTCAGGTGCTTGATTAATCAGTTAAGCAGACCAATCAAATGAGACATTCTTGGGAAAAGATTTGAGCCACATTGTTTAAAAGGGAAAGGAAAACAACCAAACCATGCAAATGCATAAAGCACTCATATCAACAATGTTGAGAAGAAAGAAGACAACTGAGGACATCAGGAAGAAGGTGGTGACAGCCCATCAGTCTGGGGAAAGCTACAAGACCATCTCCAAACAATTTCAGCTCCATCCACCCACTGTAAGACAAATCATTTACAAATGGAGGACACTCAATATCACCGCACCTCTGCCCAGAAGACAGTCATAAAAACCTACACCAAGAAACACCAGAAAAATAATAATTCAGGTAAAGGCCAACACACACCTCCAGAGAGTTGCAGACCTCTCTGGCATCATCTGGGATAAATGTACATGTGTCTACAATCAGGTGAAAAATCAATAGACATGGCATTCATGGGAGAATTGCTAGAAGGAAGCCTCTGCTCTCAAGAAAGAACAATGTTGCTCATTTAAACTTTGCCAGAGATCACTTGGTCAAACCAGAGGCTCTCTAGAAGGCCATTCTCTGGACAGATGAGTCCCAAATTGAATTATTTGGCCATAATCACAGGCGCCATGTTTGGAGAAAAGTCAACACTGCATATAAAGTGAATAATCTCCTCCCAACAGTGAAGCATGGTGGTGGAAATGTGAAGATCTGAGCCTCCAGACCTCCAGACCTTTTTCTGCCTAAAGACCTGCATAACTCCATATCATCAAGGGAAACATCAGGTCTATCAACAAATTATTGCCCAAAATCTCCTTCCATCAGTCATGGAGATGGAGCTGGGGTGGAAATGGATTATGTAACAAGACAATGACCCAAAGCATTCCATCAAAAACTACCAAGGAATGGCTTGAGAGAAAGAAGATTTGCACTCTGCACTCAGATTTTGACTGGCCCAGTCAAAGTTCAGACCTCAATCCCATAGAAATGCTGTGGCAAAATCTGAAGAGGGTGGTACATGTCAGATGTTCCTCCAACCTCTCTCAACTGGTAGAGTTCAACAAGGAGGAGTAGGCAGAAATGACAAATGTGAGACACTTGTTTGTGGTTACAGAAGATGTTTGGTTGAAGTAATGGCTGCAAAAGGAGGGGCCACAAACTATTAACTTATAGAGTTCACATACATTTGCACTTGACAGATTTTCAGTTTTTTGGAAAGAGAAATTACTTTTGTTGAATAAACAATGAAAAAAAAATATTTTTTCTGTATGTCTCTTATTTGGAAGGATTTTTTAGAAAACAATGTGGTTCACTAAACTTTCAAGAAGCACTGAATATTCTCCCATGAATATATCTTGATTTGTGGCACTGGGACTGTAACAATTAGGGAGAGCATTTACAGACCACAGTTTTGCAAGCTGGGAGGTTTTAACGGAGCAAGAACCCAGGCCCAAAAGTCTGAGCTATGAGGGGATGATGTGTTGAGAGAGGCTGTGAATTGAGGAAGTACGAGCTATTGGACAGCCTGCTGGCTGGCTACACACACTCTGCCACTGTTCTGCAGATGGCATCAAGGAAGGCCAGCTGTCAGCACAGTGGTTGTGTGCATGGCATAAAACACTGACCTGCCGTGTGTAGCATGAGTCATCTAAATGTTGTGTGTACGGCATAAGCCCACGCCTCAGACTGGGTCAGCTCGTGCACATGTACACAACCATACCCACGCAACCACACCCATCCCCACACCTACACAGGGTCATATATCAAATGGGTTTCAAGCATAGCAAATGTGTACAACTACTGTTTGTTTCAAGAGTACCACCCTTGTGTTATGTAGCTAACCTCCTCTTCACGTACCTCCTCTACACTATACCTGCTCCGTTGTGCCCACAGAGTAAATATTCCACAATCATGCTACAAGTATTTATCCCCTCACACATGCAGCAGAGAATCAGGAATGCTCTTCTCTTTCCATGCTCATGTGGGCAAGGACAGGACACGTCTGCGAGGCAGAAAGCCCCTATGGGAGCTCAGGGACAGGCAAAGGCATCAGCAATGCGATCTGCTCACTAGAGCTCCCATGTGTGGGTCTCCTGTCTCTCCTGCGCCCTGTCAAATGTTTATGAGCAAGAGATGTCAATGGAATATATCAACTGCAGGAAAGACAACCTGGAGGCCCCTGTGCAGTGTCAGAGTGTAATACCTCCAGGGGTGTCACATTAAAGATGGGCAAATGGGTTATGGGTCCTGTTAAAAACAAAAAAAACAAAAGCACAATGTTTTTTGTCTTGCTTAACATTAAAAGATAAGTGCCTAATGTGTTTGTAAGATGTCGACATGCTGCATTTGAAATTCATTTTTGAGTTCGATAGCACAAGGGAAATTCCAGCTTGTCATAAATGACTGAGTCTCTCTATTAAATCAAACTTTAGCCTTTATGTATAAATCTTAATAGACATAATTTATGGAGTGATAAAAGTGGAGCTGGAACCTACAACACAAACATCGTGTCCAGGGCCAACGTTACGTTGAGCTGTGTCTGGCCTCAACTGG
Source organism: Brachyhypopomus gauderio (assembly GCF_052324685.1). Classification (NCBI taxonomy): domain Eukaryota; kingdom Metazoa; phylum Chordata; class Actinopteri; order Gymnotiformes; family Hypopomidae; genus Brachyhypopomus; species Brachyhypopomus gauderio. The sequence continues at coordinate 10,238,252 of NC_135221.1, read as the reverse complement.
CTCTTGGGACTTTTAGCAGAACAACACTTCTTACCCAAAAGCTGTCTACACTGCGCCTGTCTAGTCTAGTAGGAATGTGAGGTGCTAAGCTAAAACAGAGGCCCAATAATATGCCCATGACAGCATGTTAATAGTCATGGTTAGAGAAAAATTAACAGGGTAATAAATCAAATCGAGTGCAGAGATTAAATTAAGGACCTCAGGGTTATGCATTTCTGTTATTAAAACATCTCCATTACTGTACTCTCACCTAAACCCACCTGATCACATCTCAGAGGGCCTTTTTATTTAAATGAAAGGACCTACTGTAAGGTATGCCAGCCATCTCTCTAAAGGCACATTATATGAATGCCATTTCTGTGAAGATTATCCTTTGCATGCTTTCCTTTGTTTATCTATAAACATTTGTTTCTACTGACAATGTTCAGCAATCATTGAACTTTTGATGCTCACTTATCCTACGTTAAAAAAAGTCAAGTTTGAGTGAAAATCTCAAATACTGAGATACTGTAAGGAGATTATTAAATGATGCAGTACTGGAATGGTCTATCAAAACCAGTGAAAATCAACCGAGACTTTAAATGACTATGGGCTGAACCAGGCATCTAGAGTCATTTTGCTGGAATGATCAATATCATCAAGGTGATGCAGCCAGTCCTAAGTTAATGCTCCTTATGATGGTAAGAGAGAGGGGAGATAGAGGAGACAGTGGAAAAGAGGGCAGAGCAAGTATCACATGACGAACAACCCCTTTGGGTGCCTGTACACCAAGCTGCTGATCTTACAGTATGGTGGCACACATTCCCGAAACCCAAAACCCATTAAGAAAAAACAATATGAACACGCCCTGTGCAACTTTTGTTTGGTTTAGAATAACCCACAGGGGCACTGATGATAATGACAGTAAACTATGGGCAGAAATGATTCATGCATTATACCTGCATTTAATGACAGTGACCTGTGAAAATTGTGCCATAAGTCAGCTGTAATCGTTCAAAAGGCCATGGTGTGATATAACTGGTTAGTCCAGGACTTCAAAATACACAGATAAGCTTCTTGTGAAGTACATCTACCACAAAAGTGTCAACATGTCACTGCAGGCAAACGTAGCCCTGCAAGCCTGCGTTAGAGATAGGCTGTGGTTAGACTCCTTCAGAGTAAACATGACAGGCCTGAAAATCCTTGATCCAATGTAGCCACATGTAGAAAACAAAAATCACATAAGGAAGCCTTTACCCCAGGACAGCGTTATTGCAATACGCTGCTAATTTTATCATAGACAATAATACAGGCAGAAGAAATACGTACTGGTGCCCTTCATAGTGCACTGTGACCCCAATAAGGCAGCAGGTTCATGGATGTGCTCCCCTCACAGCTACACATGATTGTCATGGACTGGTGTTGAAGAGCATATGAAGAGCTAAATAATTAAGGTGGAGAGCAGCGGACACGAATTCAGATCTGCATAGCCAGCGCCGATGGGGCCGGAGCTCTGGGAGCCTGTCTGGCTGCCCCCGGGCTGCTGGTTCAGCGTGTCCGCGGCAGGGACAGCAACGGCAGCTGCTCGGAGACCGCCCCGCATACTTTGCTGCTTTGTTTATCGGCCAGATTAACGCGCTGACAGCCCCGCCATTTGGAAACAGTCGCGCGATTTATGTCTGCGGCACGTCTCCAAGTGCCGTAGAAAACAGAGTGGTAGGAAGTGTTCACGGGCATCTGGGAGGCCCAACTGAGCATGACCTAGTGGGAGGACTCTGATTGGGAACTTTTATCTGTGTTTTTCTTCTTTTCTCTAAGGCAAGTGCTACTTCACTGGTAGTTGTCTACAGCCTTGACTGACAGATAACTTTGTGCACAACAATGAAAACCAAAGCTTCATCACATCTTGATGCCAAGGCCTTCCGTCTGTGGTAGATGTCAAACTGATCGGTTCATGCAGTGGCCAGTGGAGGAACATTCTTGTTCTACCATTCAGTATTTATTTCAAGGCTTATTACAACACGCTACTTCAAAATCCTCTGAACCACTTTAACAGGAAAAAAAAATGTCCAATTTGTTTGGGTAAAAGCTGAGACTGCTATGGCTGGAATTCAGAAAGAAAGTGCGTTTTTTTTTTCTGAATAGTGACATGACTGTTATGTCATTGCTACTAAACAACATCATTTATTTAGGGGTATTACTGCCTATGACCCATGATGCACCACTGCAGGTTGCACAGTGTCATTAATGTTACATGATTTAAGTGGCTGCAAAAGAGCCACATCGTTGCTGAGGGAACATGACACTAATGAACCTGTCACAGCATGTCAAAAAAAACACATCAGTCATAAGAATCAATGACCATAATTATAGCACATGACAAGAATGCCTGGGGTCTTATATTGTTTTCATATGCAATATTTAATATTTAAAAGACTGTATAGTGTAAAGCGAATGCAATCAATACATTATATATATATATATATATATATATATATATATATATATATATATATATATATATATATATATATATATACATTTTTGGTCTAAAACTACCCTAGACTATATGGTGTCTGTAGTGGTAATCGCAGAATTGGAATGATTTATTCATTTTAATATAGTGGTGTTTCCATGGAAACAAATCATATGTTTTGAAAAGGTTTCACATCCGTGCACAAGTGGTTCGTGTGGTCACCGTGTTTTAAGAATTAGGGTTTCAAGGCACCAACCTAAGTTGAAGACTAAAAAACCCAGTCTGGGTCACTGTCTCACCCCCAGTCATTAGCGTATGCTGCACAAAAAGGCCAGCATGTGAATCGCAAGCCAGAAAAAAAACTTTCACTTAAACTTTCAGCTCATGTGAAACTCACATTGAAGGCCTTTCAGTTCAGAGTCCTTGTGTTTTTTAGCTACTGCCTTCTCCTCCTGCTGCCATTAAGAGAGCCCCTGATTTTGTGAATCTGTGTAACAGGAAGAGTACCAAGTTATCAATGAGGCCATAAAGCTGCAATCATGCCAAAGATCTGTCTGAATGATGCACTACTGACAGAGGTGAAGACATCAGAGTATTTATATCTGACCTCAGTGGAAGCTTCCTTCCTTTTCCCACCAGGGACATTGCAAAATGTCACCAACATACCATGCATGAAAGCATACTTATTAAAAATAATGCCACAATAAATTATTCAAAAAAAAATAAATCCATCATCAATCAATTATTCATTGTGGGGCTTTACTATTTGCTTTTCGATATTTTAATTGGATTCATTTATTTCTTATCAGAAAGCTTAAAGGCATAATATGTCATGTTTCAATAAACGCATTATAGATTTGCGATGTAAAGTAACTCAGAAATGTGTCCCTCACATTTTCACATTGTATTAATAAATCAAATGAACACACACGCTTGTTCTCTGTTCCGAGGGTGGGCTGTGAGGGGAGCTTAGTTAGGCTAAACTCCAGCTTCTATCTCTGTCTAAAATAGCACAGTAGCCTTTGATCAGACCCTGAGGGAGTGATCCTCTTCCAACCTTTTCGTAAAGCAGGCATGCAGAGAGAAAGTTTTTGTCCTCCGCAACAATTTTACTAAGAGTTACTATCCTGGAGAGCTCAGACTAGTACTGTTAAAGCAGGCATAGGTGATCAGACAGCCTGTGCTGAAAATGTACTGTATGCCTACTACAACAAACACTGGGGAAAGAGAGGATGACCAGGAGAGAGAAAAAGACAGGGAGAGAGAGTGAAACAGACAGACAAACAGACAAGTAGAGAGAGAGAGAGAGAGAGATATGTGGTAGAGAAGTGAATTCAGCCTTTTCCAAGCTGTCATGGGGTAGTGTGCACTAAGCTGTGGACAGTACTGAGTGTAAAACAATAACATAACAATAAAACCTAACAATGATGACTGCGTCAGCAGGTTTCCTACTACAGGCTAGGAAGACAAGGGTAATGTTAGAGCAAACAAGGCATATGCTGGTATGAGCTACTGTGTTCACTAGAGTTGAGGCTGTAGGAGAACAAGCTTATCAGATCACCAGCTCTCAGGTACACTTGTCAGATTGAACGCTAGCTTTGTTAGCTCAAGAAAGAGAATAACCTTTGAAAGGTCAAACCTAATGAATCCAGAGTAGAGCCTAACATAATTCTGACAATAAAAATAAATTAGAGATGTTTTACGTAGAAAACAGTTTGCAACACAACAGAAGTGTACTGCTCCTTCTAACGTGCGATGGGACTCAAGCACTCAAGCATTAAGCCCCTAGAAGCTTTGAAAGCCCTTAACTTAAACGCAGTACTAGAAATGTCATGTCTACCTTCTCTGTGACAAAAGGCGGGAGATCTGGACTGGTTCACCTACTTGAGCACATGCGTGGATCCATTGATCTGGGTAGACGTGCAGGGGTTCCCGGGTGCCAGGATAGAGGTCCGTCTGTAGCGCTTGTGTCCGCAGCACAGGATGATGAGGAAGGCACGACGGAAAGACTTGTTGAGGAAGGCGTAGAGGATTGGGTTCAGCATGGAGTTGATGTAGCCCAGCCACAGGCAGGCCGACCAAAGCTGCTCGGGCACCGTGTAGTCTATGAAAGGGTCCACCACGTTGGTGATGAAGAACGGTGCCCAGCACAGGCAGAAGCAGCCCATGATGATGCAGAGAGTCTTGGCCGCCTTGGTCTCGGTGCGCATGCGATGGTGCCGCTGGTGGTCGGCGCTGTCCGAGGGGGCGTGGCCCGCCCCGCCCGCCCGCTGAAGCATGCTGATCTGGCGGGCGTGCTCGCGGGCCGTCACGTAAATGCGCTGGTAGGCCAGGACCATCAGGCCCAGCGGGATGTAGAACGCCACCACCGAGCACGTGAGCGCATAGGGCTTGTTCACCATGAACACACACACCGTGTAGTTGCCGTCGGCCTTGCGTTCGTTTATCTGTAATATTTACACACACAAGTCATGCGCTCAGTTTATGTACACGTTCATGAGAATTTCACACATTCTTTTCCTTTCTGTTGAGGTTTTTCTGTCCAAGCAGTTCGTTGGTTTTCTGGTCTGTGGGGACGTGGCCTGAGGGAATGATCAATTTGTCAGTGGTCACTGGAGGAAATCTTTCAGGAGAAAGGGGAGTTATTTAGCACTTCTAAATCCGATCAAACCAAAAAGTGACAAGCCAGCATTAATCTTTAAAAAAATACCAGAAAGGGCCTGACATTTGAAATCATAATGGCCTGCTGCTTGGTGATGTAGCAATGATTTTAACCATATTTTCGTGGCTTGACAAGAAGTGCTGACTAAAGTTTTGATGCCTTAGATGTTTTGCTTAAAAGTTTCTGAACTTCCCAAAACTCTGTGTACTCTGTGAGACACACTTTTAATTGAATTCAATTCAAATTAATTAAATAGTTAAGTTCTGTATTGTGAACTGAGCCAAAGCTCATGTTAAACAGAGGAACACAAATATGTGTATATGTACAGACACGAGCTTCGTCTGCTCCCCCAACAACTCTCACATCATGTCTGTGAGTCTCTAGGCCATCTGGCCACTGCAGAAAGGCAGAGCAACAGAGCATACCATATTTTTCTCTGCAATTTTCATTTTTTTAATCTTCACCACATTGAGGTTTTTTCTAAGTGTATGCTATATCGTGAACCAAGGTTTCACAGACACCTGATACAGAACCACTAATTGGCTCCTAGGAGAAGCTAAGTCAATGAAAATGGTAGTGTTCCTGATCCCGCTTTGAAATGTGTGGGTAAACTGTTCAAAATGTACATTAGCATAATGCTTGAGCATCGATGTAGATATTGCAGAGGCAAATTAAACATCAAATGAAATGCTTTTCATATTTCCTTATTTCCATAAATTGTCTTTATGCCAAAATGTGAAATATTAATCATTATGTACAAAAGGATATTATGACATTGCTAATTTATGCTAAATAAAACAATGTTAAAAACAGTTTATTAAAATTTGTGAAAGTGTTATGAAACACTTCTTAGCTGAATCGAGAACTGCATGTTAATTGTGGACACACGCTCAGGATTTGAACAGCATTTCCTCTCTGTGAGTCTTTCTGTGCAGTCCATCCATCTGCACACACTTGTGCCTGATTATTGAAAGGTGATGGATTAGGGGCTCCACCTGGGTACCTGGACATTTATTCTGCTGGATCATCACATGGATCGTTGAGCGTTATTCATTCCCCTATGCCGTACAAATACAGCTACAGGAAGAAAAACACATTTCTTTGAACGCTGTATTCAAGTCTATGAATTTGAATATAAAGTAGGACACAAAATCTGAGAAAAACATCAAGGAACAGATTGAAAAAACAAGAAAATGCTCTAATGAACCAAATCTGAACCTGATTTACATGTTTATAGAGATAATGATTTTGCTCAATGTCTAATCATTTTTAGTCTTTTAATAGACCGTGTGAATAATCCAGACTTGTTTACACACTTCTATTCCACGGAAGATGGGAGAGAAAGAAAAATTATCATAAATAAAGCAAGTGCATTTTTAAACGTCATCAACACAGGACTGTCCTCGACATCAGACGCATGCGACTCACCAAATGATTTATTCCAATGCTGTTCCAGCCTTGCATTATGGGTAAGAAGGATATAACGGTTGGGATTACCCAGCACCCTCCGATCATGAGAGTCACTCTCAATGGCGTCATCTTATTCCTGTAGACCAGGGGCTGACAGCAGATAGCATAGTACCTGGAACATTAAGGTTCAAGAGTGTTTTATAACAGTATTAATTATTCATATCATAATGTCAAAATATTCATTCATAATAGTCTTATATTCAAGTTATATCATTTTTAGGTTTGCTTTGTAACACAACATATGCTCTCTGAACATTCATGGTGTAGGCATATTTAAAGTCTGAGTGAACATTGTATGCTGTAAGTCTAATAATATGTTATACCAATATATATATATATATATATATATATATATATATATATATATATATATATATATATATATATATATATATATATATATATATAAACTATAATGAAAAGTGACAAGTTTGTCTAGTGAAAAAAGACGTCTCAGACAACTGTGGAAGTGAAGAAACATTCTGTAGTATAGTCTGCTAACTAGTTTCCAGTGATCTTTGCCACTGAAATGTGAGCAAAGAAAAACAGGCACTGTTTCTCAACCACACATCTGAACCATCTGAACCATACATCTAAACATCTGAACCATCTGAACCATATATCCAAACACCTGAACCATCTGAATCATACATACAACATCTAAACCATCTGAACCGTACATCCAAACATCTGAACTATACATCTGAACCATACATCCAAACATCTGAACCACACATTTGACCATACATCTGAATCACAAATCCACACATCTGCACCACACATCCACAAATCTGAACCATACATCTGAACCACACATCTGAATCACACATCCACACATCTGCACCACACATCCACACATCTGCCCCATACATCCACACATCTGCACCACACATCTGCCCCACACATCCACACATTTGCCCCACAGATCCACACATCTGCCCCACAGATCCACACATCTGCCCCATATATCCACACATCTGCACCATACATCCACACATCTGCCCCATACATCCACACATCTGCCCCACACATCCACACATTTGCCCCACAGATCCACACATCTGCCCCACAGATCCACACATCTGCCCCATACATCCACACATCTGCACCACACATCCACACATCTGCCCCATACATCCACACATCTGCCCCACACATCCACACATCTGCCCCATACATCCACACATTTGCCCCACAGATCCACACATCTGCCCCATACATCCACACATCTGCCCCACAGATCCACACATCTGCCCCATACATCCACACATTTGCCCCACACATCCACACATCTGCCCCACACATCCACACATCTGCCCCACACATCCACACATTTGCCCCACACATCCACACATTTGCCCCACACATCCACACATCTGCCCCACACATCCACACATCTGCCCCATACATCCACACATCTGCCCCACACATCCACACATCTGCACCACACATCCACACATCTGCCCCACACATCCACACATCTGCACCACACATCCAAACAGCTGCTCCTCACAAACAGTATTTCTCGCACATCTTGAACGCATTTGGAATATTGTCATAAAGCCTCATTTAAGTGCAGAAGGGAGAATAAGCCGCGGCCTTTAAGTGGGTTTCCGTGCGATCCTTTGTATGACGGAAACAGAAAAGAAATCCAAAAAAGTGTGAAGCAAACAACCGCGCACGCCGGTGCGTAGGAAGCCGCGGAGGGATGAATGGTGCTCCCATTTTTCTGGAACAAAGGGTGATGACAGTGTGAGAGTGGAGGAACGCCGCTGATATAATGGCACAGATGTCTTGGTGTGATGGGTCCGTACCATCTAGACCAACAGCAAAAATAACCGTGGATCTGTGCCAGGCGTGATGCAGAGCACGAGCGAAGCTGCCTCACTCTCATCAGGGTTACATCACTGCCACCGTGAAAGAGCTCAGCTGGGACATGCTGCTGCATCTCTATATACCAACATTTACATATGGATATAGGCATTTGTATGTGGAAATAACAGTAGTATGTGACTACTATTATTCTCTGCCGTCTTTGACCAGATTCATGTTTTTCGCACCCAATCTCTTTCTCATTTGAACTTATAAAATGAGAAATCAAAACTTTTTAATTGAATGAACAGGTTTCCAATTCCTCCCCAGGATGGTGTATACCTGTTTCACTCAGGCTGCAGAATTCTGAGTGGCTTGTAGCTGTTGAGAGCCCTGGGGAAAAACTAGAATAAGAGACAGAGTTGGCTATGGAGGGTGTCAGAAGAGACAGATCTCCCCACGGGCCTTCAGTACAAAATGGGGATGATCTCTCCATCTGACTCTTACTCTGACCCAGTTCTGTCTGCACCGTGGCCAGAGTGTGTGTATGTGTGCTGGGGTTCCTGTTTATCAGCTCCCCCCTTTAGTCACTACGTGTGACATTCCTGGCACGAGCTCATTACACCACATTTAGCACGGGCAGAAAGGCCTGTTCTCCACTGCAAGCCCTCAGCGTTCACACCTCATCAGCAGAGCCTCTAACTGAACCGGGTCCTGATCGTCCTCTCCATGCACAGAAGGGAAGAGGTGATTCACTTTCTGAATTCTGCTGGACTGAAGCAGTGAGTTTCATTAAACAGCCACGACAGCTGCTCAGAGTTCTTCTGCTTGGCTAATTGATGCTCGCTGCCGACACCCCCACCCCCCAGGACTGTGATTTAAGCCACATCCAGTATCACTGTTTGAGTAAGCCTTTGGATCGTTCCACCATAATAAATAGGGGCAGGGTCCGGGGAGCGCGGGAGGGGGCAAGTGTTTGACGGCAGGCCAGCAGAAACACGACCCACGCACCACTCACTCCGCATGTGCTGAAGTACTCTGGGCCCAGAGCCGGAGTGGCTAATCGGGAGATTCGGGAGGATTCCCGATGGGCCGGCTCATGTCAGTCTCTAGTTTGGGAGGGGAAAATAATTTTGGGCCGGATTTGGGCATGAAACTCCCGGGCTGAAAAAGTGTCCCACTCCGGCCCTGTCTGGGCCGCATGGTGTTATTAGCCTGCCAAACCTCTGGTGGCAATGGGAGGCCTGGTGGAGGCTGGCTGGTAAAGAGAACCCTGGCTTATTTCATTTTCGGCATGGTGTGTGTACCCAGCATAACATGGAGCCGGAGGCGAAGTCCAATAGAAAACTGACAGGGCACCGGTGCTTTAATGATAATTACAGTGCCAGTGATCGATGAGATCTGGTAATGCTGTTAGTTTGCGCGGCTGGCTCAGCAAAGAGAGATGGATTGCAGAACATATGAATCATTATCTGAGCAAGCTCCATAACCACTGACAGCTAGTGCATATAATGAGCAGAAGTGTTTAGGTTTTTTTTATTCTTTTTCATACTGAGTCAGTGTTCATGTCTTAGCATTCAGTCGTATGTATTCCAGTCAGGCTTCGGAGGATGGACGCATAGTGTAAGAGTTGTGTAAAAATGGCAGTGGCAAGCTTGACTTACACTGGAGAAACGCTACAAACAGCCAAACGACCAGCCGTCTGGGACGGGTGGGCAAGCAGTGAGCCTTACGACTGCATCTGAAACCTATTTGCCCAAGAAGACTCTTATAGACTCAGAGCTTCCTAATGTATATCACTTTCCTTTCAGGCATTTCTAAAAATAAGGCTCTTAAGAACACATTTCTGTTCCCCTGTCTCTTTGCCTTTACAGCTCTGTGAAGCAGAATCTACTCTGATTCAAGCCATCAGCATTAGACACTGATTGCAGCTTTTTTTCCCAGGCACCTGTAATTGCAGTTATTTTCAGTGGGTTTTTCTTTCATTAAATTTTGATCAAGAGGCATACTTGCTTCAGTTTTTCATGCTAATGCTTCTTGACTTTTTCACATGTAGGGAGAATGTGGGGATGGCAGTGTGAATTTGAGCAGAATCCATGACAAGAGCATAGGTCCCAGTGAGATATGGCCTGGGAGAGTGAAAGAGTTTCTTAGGGAAGTCATATAAGTGCTTAATATCAGGAATACATTTCTCATGTTATTCTATTTTGCAGAGGGAGAGAAGAATTTTCCAGTATTACTGTAAAAAAGCCATTATAGACCAGGAATATTGTTAGAATTGTTAGTTTATGAAACGGTCTGGCCAAATTCTTTTGCATTAAATCACTCTAATTAGTACTGAACATAATGAACCTCTTCTAAATAGAGTGCTATTCCACTTCAAAACAAAGCTTACCAAGAATCCATCTCAGTGTACCCATAACAGCACTGAAAATCAATAACACTGGAACAAGTGGTTTATTCAGCCAGATAGGCCTAATCAAGCTGACTATTAATGTAATGGATCTCATTTGGCATTGATCAGAGTCTACCAAAACACAATCCACAGAATTCAGAAAAATAAATATCTCACTCTACATGAAATAAAGTACTGTAAATTATTATCTGAAAAATGAAATCATAAAACAAACTATTTAATTCAAATTTAGAAAGAAAATCTTCCAGAACATGTGAAGATGCACTTCATGAAAAACACTTCATGATTACAGCTCTTGCGGACTAAAAGATTTAATGGGTCTATGCTATGAATTAAGGCAGCTATTGTGTTTGTTGGCACAAGTAATTGACTGTCCATTCATACCAGTCACTGGTCATTTAACCATGAGAAATAAAGACTTCCATCCGTAATGATCACTCTTCAATCAAAGCTACACAAAAGGTTTATAAAACACCCATGGAGCAGCTTCAGACACTTAATGTAGTCTACTGCATAAAATGATTAAAAACCCATAAATGCATGAACTCATCTTTCACGGTATTGCATTAACAATGGACTCGCCATTTCCTGGTACTAAATGTATTTGCATCTACTGTAAGGTCTGCTGCAATATATAGTACAAAAACTGCACAGTAAGCAAAATACATTGTTCATTAAACTGTACAGCAATGTACAGAAGAAAACTATATCTCCTTCTCACTGCCTATGATTCACATGCATTAGTCTCTTTGCTTGCTGCTCTAGTATTGATTCGATTTTATTGTTTTTTCTAGATTTATCTTTATTTTGCCCATTTTCCTACTATCTAGTGGAGCAGGAAAGCTTTTTATTATTTTATTTTTTACTTTATATGATTAGATGAAACATGCCAGCAACTTAATCACTTCAACTTTATTACGGTAGCTTCTGGCTGCCTGGACAGCAATTGACTAGCAAATAAAGTAGCTTAACTCCAGGATAGGATCTCTGAGTGGTGGCTGAGACATAGAGCTAAGCTGAGGCTAATTCTGGCTTTGAACGATTGGACTCTGTTCAGGGCAAGAAGAGTTGGGACAGAGCCCAGGTGAGAATGAGGAAAACCTTCGTATGGTGTTAACTCCTGTAATAGGTATGCAGTGCTAAAGGAGACTGTATTGTACAGTGCTGCCAGACCCCAGAGAATGGTCTACTTTGCCTGGGATGAGCAGCAAAGCCAACAGCTCACCACCAGCACATGGCCCGAAACGCCCAAAGCAAAGAACCCGTGCTATGTTAGCCACCCAGCAACCCACATAAAACGCTCTCACAATGCCTCGATCCAGAGTCACTGCTGAAACCACTGGCTGCCAGTTAGGAACGACTGACAGCATCAAGAAAAAAAAATCAATGTCTCGACCAGAACAAAGTACTCTGCTAATTGGACCTTTAATTATGGACCTGAGAAGCAGAAGACATCAAACTCTGCGCTTCCCCAATGCAGCCGTCTGTGACATCCTGCAGGAAATCCTCAATGCTTTACAGAACAACCGGTGAGCCGCTCCACGGAGGGAAGAGTTGTGCACATCAGCACATGAGACATCATCAAACAATAGTATCAAAGGAGGATTTTATTCTCCTCCTCAATCTACTCAAACTTCTTCCTGCTCAGGTGCAAGTTTTCACACTGAACGGGACCCCCCAATCTCAACTGCTGTTTTTAAACACACCCCCGTGCCATCAATCACACACCATGTTCCTTCCAGCATTAACAGACCAGGAAGCCCACACTGCACTACACCTCCCCATAAGTGGTGAGAAGACTGACATGTTAGAAAGCGTGCTGCGACATGGTCTACTGTTTCAGAACTACGCGATAGCTGGTGGCATTCAGATCCATGAGAGCACTAATTACAACCTCGTTAGATCTAACTTGATTATAGTAAAGGCAAGCAAACAAAGTGAGGTATCACCTGTGATAAGTGTTGAGATCCTTAATGTTAGATTGTGGTGACAGATTATTTTGGTCTTTTAAAAATTAAAATAAACATTCTTAGGTCTTAACCTTAACCAGATGAGAACGTGGATGCAGTCACAGTAACCAAAGAATAAAAGGTCAAGGGTGGACACCAGCTCTCACACCAACACCACGACCGGTTAAAATTAAGACTATATCCAAATTCTCCTCTGATTCATCCATAGCAACGTTATACATATACTGTTAATGTTACAAACTTCACAATGTTGCAAACAGTTGAAGACTATAAATATTAATTAGGGGTGGGACGCGATTAAAAAAATTAATCGAATTAATCAGAAGCTTTGTAATTAATTAATCGAAATTAATCGCATTTTAATCGCATTTCAGTATTTAACATGAGAAATATTAATTTAAGTTTGAATGATGAATGAATCAATGAACATAATCATAAACTTCAACATCTTGTTTATTTTTCTACCAGTCTACTACACAGACCAATATATGTGTAGTGTGCAGAAAACAGTTCAGAACATTGGAAATTCTGATCAAAAATGTTTAATTTTGGGAGTTTTGCTCAGGATATTGGAAGAATTGAAGTAAATCAGAAGATGTTTTTTAATAGCATTTTAGCAATTTCTTTAATTTCCCAGGCTTCTGCCACAGGCATCTCCATAGTGCCTAGAAGTGGTCTTCTGCATGCTCAAAGCAAATGACTGGATCTTCATCATCTATAGATTCATCATCTATAATATGAGCTGTCACACCAAGATCATTCTTGTTGCTAACAGAGGTCCAGTGATCCCCAGTCAGAGCCACATTTGTGGCACTCTTCACAATAACCTGTTTTAATTCCTATTCCTCATCATACAGCTGCTGGATTTTCTTCGACATTGTCTTTCTGGGGTGAGTTTCCCAAAAACGTTCTTAGCGCCAAGTACTTCGTTACCTCATTCTTACGTACGAGGTTAAGAAGTACTTGGCGCTAAGAACGTTTTGGGAAACTCACCCCTGGACGGTAGTTCGTAACTTGCATCAGTTGACGCAATGTGCAGCGCTTCTTGTAAGTCTTTATCTTTGACCACTGAAAGCGGACAACACAAATAATGTGACGCGTCATGTTTAAACGCGTGCGGAGTCGCGCGCTACGGCCACTCGCGAAAGTTTAATCCAGTCTTAATGGTCCAATGAAGGTCATTTAAAAACCAGGACATTTCCTCACAGGATGTGAATTACGGACGTTTGGTCACCCTATCGTACTAGGAATACATTTAGCAGCTAAGTTATCATTACTGACCTGCGCGTTAAGCTGGGCGTACACTGTGCGATTTTTGGCCCATTTTCAGCCGATTTTTCACTCGTTTCGGCTCAATCGCGTGTCGTGCATCGTATAGTTTATTTACACAGGTATACGAGGAGCGATTCACAACTCCCGATCAGAAATCGCAGCGTCGCAAGAATATCAAACATGTTTGAAATTCAAATCGCTCCTCGTGAGAGTATCGCACTGTTGAAGCAGCTCCACGAGCCGACTATCCCTGCGATTTAGTCGTACAGTTTGAGCTGGAGGTGAGTACACGATTTAAAATATCGCACAGTGTACGCCCAGCTTTAGCCGCAACATGTTTTGCGTTGAGGTGGTAACGAAGGGTGGAAGTGCTCCTGTGATAAGCGAACTCCTTCCTACATAAAGTGTAAATAACACTATTTTTGTTTGTAGCCTACTTCCATCTGGAAGTTTATATTTAAATTTCCCATCCACCAGCGTAGCCTCTTCAGTCATATCCATCATGATCTTATTGTGCGTCCATATAATCTGTATGTCTGGAACTCGTGCACTGAAAAACATTCCACGGTGCAAAAGTGTCTCGTCCGTTAAATGCGTTAATTTTTTTAGTGCGTTAATTTTCCTGTAATTAATTAATCGAAATTAACGCGTTAAAGTCCCACCACTAATATTAATTAATAATATTTTTCTCTAAATGAATCCACCCCACCTCAGTGTTGTTCTCTCTGTGTTTCAAGAACTAATAAAAGAGGTTGGGTAGAAACATACATTATCTCACAGCATGACAGTCTTACACAACGTTTTGGGGAGCACAGCACTTTTGAATATCTTACTATTATGCTTAGGGGCAAACAGTGAGTTCTAATGACTGTCCTATATAACCTACCTAGACATCACAAAGGTTTCCTTGATGAATTTGGCAATCTTTTAACAAAGATAATGACTGACTTTGATCCTATTTTATTTCACCTGTGTTTTTAATATCCATCTCGCCATCCTGCAGATTCTATTACTTGTGATTTCATCATGCTGTTAGATTCCTTAGACCTCACGCAAGATGTAATCGGTCCTACACGTGAACGTGGCCCTATTTTAGACTTTAGTTATATCCATGGAGGCCATGGTGGCAACCAAACTTGATGTAGGAGACTTGGACTATTAGTCTTCATTGCATTCTCAGTGTTTACCAGTTTTAACACTACTAAGAAATCTGTTACAAAGTGCTACTTTACATGAGTCGACGCCGTACAGCATTTCTCCAATGGTTTTGGTTCACTAACACGCATCAAGGCCATAGATTGTGACATTGGTTGACAGCTTCACATGAATACTGAATGAATATATAAATACATTCATTCATATAAATACACAGCACCTTTAACAACCAAACAAAAGCATAGTACTCCTAAAACTACACTGAAATATTAGACACTGAAAATAGACACCGACTATTCACTGACCACAAAATCTGCAAACTAAACTCTACATACAGTTTAGGTTTGAAGTGCAAGGGTAGTCTTCTTTTCAAGCCTGACTGACAGTCACCAAAATAATCTTAAATTCCTTTTTGCTGTGATTGACAAGATGGTTAACCACTCAGCTCATACCTCATTAGAACTTGACAAATCTGCTGGATTGTTTTGCAATATCCTCCATTAGCATCATACAAGATGCAAGGTCAATATATTAAGGTCAATTTTAGAGAATCCCAATTCTATATACAGTGGGGAAAATAAGTATTTAGTCAGTCACCAATTGTGCAAGTTCTCCCACTTAAAAAGATGAGAGAGGCAGGTAATTGACATCATAGGTAGACCTCAACTATGAGAGACAAAATGTGAAAAAAAAAATTGAGAAAATCATTTTGTCTGACTTTTAAAGAATTTATTTGCAAATAGTGGAAAATAAGTATTTGGTTAATAACAAAAGTTCATCTCAATACTTTGTTGTATATCCTAAGTTGGCAATGACAGAGGTCAAACGTTTTCTGTAAGTCTTCACAAGGTTGGCACACACTGTTGCTGGTATGTTGGCCCATTCCTCCATGCAGATCTCCTCTAGAGCAGTGATGTTTTGGGGCTGTCGGCGGGCAACACGGACTTTTAACTCCCTCCAAAGGTTTTCGATGGGGTTGAGATCAGGAGACTGGCTAGGCCACTCCAGGACTTTGAAAATGTTTCTTACGAAGCCAAAGTGTGCAGTGTGCTTGAGATCATTGTCATGCTGAAAGACCCAGCCACGTTTCATCTTCATTGCCCTTGCTGATGGAAGGAGGTTTGCACCCAAAATCTCACAATACATGGCCCCATTCATTCTTTCATGTACACGGACCAGTCGTCCTGGTCCCTTTGCAGAGAAACAGCCCCAAAGCATGATGTTGCCACCCCCATGCTTGACAGTTGGTATGGTGTTCTTTGGATGCAACTCAGCATTCACTGTCCTCCAAACACGACGAGTTGTGTTTTTACCAAATAGTTCTACTTTGGTTTCATCTGACCATATGACATTCTCCCAATACTCTTCTGGAACATCCAAATGCTCTCTAGCAAACTTCAGACGTGCCTGGATATAGACTGGCTTAAGCAGGGGGACATGTCTGGCACTGCAAGATCTGAGTCCCTGGCGTCGTAGTGTGTTGCTGATGGTAGCCTTTGTAACGTTGGTCCCAGCTTTCTGCAGGTCATTCACTAGATCCCCCCTTGTGGTTCTGGGATTTTTCCTCACCGTTCTTGTGATCATTTTGACCCCACGGGCTGAGATCTTGCGTGGAGCCCCAGATCGAGGGAGATTAGTAGTGGTCTTGTAGGTCTTCCATTTTCTGATTATTGCTCCCACAGTAGATTTCTTCACACCAAGCTGCTTGCCTATTGCAGATCCAGTCTTCCCAGCCTGGTGCAGGTCTACAATTCGGTTTCTGGTGTCCTCCAACAGCTCTTTCGTCTTCACCATAGTGGAGTTTGAAGTGTGACTGTTTGAGGTTGTGGGCAGGTGTCTTTTATACTGTTAACGACTTCAAACAGGTGCCATTAATACAGGTAATGAGTGGGGGAAAGAGGAGCCTCTTAAAAAAGAAGTTACAGGTCTGTGACAGCCAGAAATCTTGCTTGTTTGTAGGTGACCAAATACTTATTTTCCACCATTATTTGCAAATAAATTCTTTAAAAGTCAGACAAAATGATTTTCTCAATTTTTTTTCACATTTTGTCTCTCATAGTAGAGGTCTACCTATGATGTCAATTACAGGCCTCTCTCATCTTTTTAAGTGGGAGAACTTGCACAATTGGTGACTGACTAAATACTTATTTTCCCCACTGTATATATAGTCACAGTCTGAGTGCTGTTTTATTTTGAAAAATATTTTTTTAATTGGGATTCTCTCCCAATTACATCCGTCTGGTGAGTTTTATTTTTATGTGGTTTATATTTGTTTTTATGCCAGCCGTTTTATTTAGTCGTATTTACCCCCCACACTTTAAAGGCCGGTCCATGAAAATATTGTCTGACATGTAACTGGACCGTGGCACAAAAAAGATTGGGGACTGCTGTGCTAGGTCATAGTACAGAAGGAAAGCACCTTAACTCTTAGAAATTGCCACTGAAACACAAAGATGATCATTATTCAAAACTACTAGCTGCCCTCTAGACACCACACCAACAAAATACTTTGATCAAGCCTTCAGCGCACTGTGGAAAGACTTGGATGTGATGGTGCTCCTACCGCACTGGTAGCCACCCTCATATGGCAGAGGTGATGCACGTGGCTATATTTACGTTTCTGTATTTTGAAGTCTCTGGTTTGATTTGTTGCCACGTTCCACACAGTGTGTGCTGTGCCTCAACCCGGGGGCTGTTATGTTGTTTTGTTGTCGCTGTTAAAAGCCTTTGTGTTTGTATGTCCATTTGTTAGTCACTCAATGTTACATTGGCTTCTTTTGTTCAGCTCACTTTGCAATGTCACACCTATTCTGACACAGATTGAGCCCAGTGGGGGTGAGGAGAGGTGCTGTTTCCACTTTAACATTAGAATTTTTTCATCTTTCTAGCATGGTGGTGAGTTTCAAAATGACATTTCAAACATGATGTCATTGACTGCAAATGCACCCTCAGGTGAATACCTGCCACGCCCACAACACTCGACAAGCATTCTACAGACTACATTTCCCATAACCCTCCTCTTTGTCTCCTGTTTCTAGTTATCTCCCTCTTTCTTCTCTATATATTCTTGTTCAGTCTTGTTCAGTTAGTTGTACCATTTTCATTGTTGTTGCTCTCATTGTGGCTGACACCTGTTTCTCAGGTTTTCTCCTGTTTTGCCTGCCTCATTTTTTATTTAGTTGGTTAGTTAATTCTCTAATATCTGTTTGCATATTAAACAGCTGACTTTCGTCTTCTGAGCCTATAACAATAACATTTTAATTATCATTTTGTCACAACTGTCACAATATCACAGGAAACATGTTAATTTAAATGAACATATTTTAATTTAAATTGATCATCCTGTATAAATGAATGTCTTATACATAATATAAATGTTATAAATGTCTGTATAAATGAAATTTTTAAAAAAGTCTACTAAATTGCAAATGTAAATGAAATTATTTCATTTGAATTTTAAGTTTGAGCTCAAGCTTAGATGAGCTCAAATATGTATGAGTGGAGCATTTAAATGCAAATGCTTAGAATTACATTGCCATTTTATGTATTATATTTACATTTTTTATTTTGGTGCTGAAATGGTTCCATATAAAATACCATGTTAGTAATGTATCTAGATCAGTGACCTATCATCTTCATAACATATAATATCCTCACAGCAACTGAAAAATATTACGTATCTTCTCATTTTTACTCCTGTAATGCTACTTGCTTAATCTCAAGCTCACAGAGGGTTCATGATGCAGCAGGCAGAATTTTAGCATGTGCAAAGATAAGAGATCATATTACACCCACCCTTACAGAGCTGCACTGGGTACTTTAAAATACTATCTACAAGAGTTTACATGGTCTTGCTCCTCTATGTCTCATTTGTATGATCATGAGGAATGTACCTTCAAGGGCCCTCAGATCAGATGATAAAAGTATACTGATGGGGTCCAATGCCCAGCTAAAATGATCCGATCCCGCTATTTGCTGCTTGGCCTTAAACTCTGAAATTCTCTCCCAGACAACCTGAGAGCCAGTAACAACTTTTAGCAACAATTAAACACTTTAACAACAATTAAACACTTCTAAGAAGAAAGTTAAGACTTTTCTATTTTGTAAGTTTTAGAAGTTAGTGCAAGTTCTGTGAGTTAACTAATGACTGTACTAACATGCCCTTTTACTTTCTTGGCGGTTGGAAATGCAGTCTTTAAATTAACTTCATTAATGAATCTTTTAAATTGTTAAATTGTTATCCTGCAATTTCTGGTTAATCTGGTTATTCTTTAAATGATTTAATCTTC
Organism: Brachyhypopomus gauderio; assembly: GCF_052324685.1. Lineage (NCBI taxonomy): Eukaryota > Metazoa > Chordata > Actinopteri > Gymnotiformes > Hypopomidae > Brachyhypopomus > Brachyhypopomus gauderio. Next base: position 10,218,751 of record NC_135221.1, on the reverse strand, counting down.
TCTATCTTTACATTTTCACAAACACCTTCCTGAGTTAATAGATACAATAAGCTTTCCTATTCCTCTTTAGACTTTATTTTCTGTAACGCGCTTTGTAAACTGTGTTTAAGAAAGTGCAGTTCAAACACAGTTTATTATGATTATTTATTGTATTACTATTAAACACAAACCCTTATTTAAGAAAAGAAGTGTGAGTGACTGTGGGTGCCTGGAGTTACTCACTGCCCCACAAATGGGCCCTTCAGAGGCAGGAAGGGACCCCCAGCTGAATTACAGAGCAAGCAGCTTCGTAGGTGGTGCAGCGTGTTTCAAGTGCACTAACAGGAAATGACATGCATAATGTGGCAGCCAGTGCTAAATGTCTGTCTGTAGGACAGTCAGCCAGAAGACATATTGTGGCACTGCCTCATTGTCCAGACTCACTTTGGCAAACGACTTGTAAAATGGCCAAGACATAGACAGCTTCCCGAGATTCATGGTAGTAATAACTGTCGGCCAGCAGCCGATCTTCCAGGAACGTTGGCCGTTCCTCCTGACGCAGGCAAACACAGCTCCCTTTGCAAGAACACAAGCTAAAGACTGGGTAATTTAACAATGTGGGATGCAGCAACTGGCGCAAAACAATCAAAGCGAGTGTCACACATTTAGCTTTTGGGGCCATGAGAGTCTCCATCAAGGCCACTGTGGGCAGGGCACAAACCACTCGGAATGGAGGCCTATAAAAACCTCTATTAAAAAAGCCTATAAAAGACTGTCATTTTCATTCAAGAGCCATTGGTAAGTAGGATAATTTTAAGAAGCAGTTTCTCATTCTAGAAGGAGAGGGAGAGAGGAAGAGAAACACAGGGAAGGAACCAAAAGAGAACCGTAGCGGAGGTCAGGCACTTTGTGACAGGACCATATTAATGTCGACCACCACCCACTTCTCTTTTCCGCCCTTCTGACCCCAGTTGCGAGCCAGCTTTTAAAAGGCTGCCTCCGTTACTGCGAGCGCTGAATGACGCAAGCCAGGAGAGCAGCACTACACTCGGAAATCTCGTCGCATATCCGCCTCGTGGGCTTCTGGCACCAGCTCTCACACGCCGAAAAAAACACACAAAACACTCACTACTGACCTGGAGAAAGATGGACTGAGGACGAGCGAACAGAG